>NC_079189.1:268581544-268662283 GCF_029499605.1 Hyla sarda | reverse complement strand
CTCTGCTGACCTCTGCTGTCCATTTTAGGAACTGTCCAGAGCTGGAGAAAATCCCCATAGCAAACATATGCTGCTCTGGACAGTTCCTAAAATGGACAGCAAAGGTCAGCAGAGAGCACTGTGGTCATGACATCAGAGGAAATGCATTTATTTTTTGGATTTCTCTTTAGTATACAGCCCCTAGAAAGTACTGGAACGATAAAGATTTTTTTTTAATAGAAGTGATTTACAAATCTGTTTAACTTTCTGGCACCAGTTGATTTAAAAAAAAAAAAAAAGTTTCCACGGGATAACCCCTTTAACCTCTTCAGGACACCGGGCGTATGCATACACCCGTGGGAATTCTGGTCCCCGCCGCTAGCCGGTTGGGGACCGGACCGGGATGACTTCTGAAATCATTCAGCAGGCATCCCAGCACATCGCCCAGGGGGTTCCCGAGACCCCCCCCCCCCCCATGTCAGCGATCGAAGAAAATCACATGTCAATTCAGACATGCGATTTTCTGCTATTCCGGGCTGATTGTGTCTCTGGTGACCCGATCACCCGGAAAATAGGGATGATCGGAGCTGACAGTGACGGCCCCGATCATCCTGAAGGCTAGGAGCGAGGTCGCAGTGCTGTGATCTCCTCCTATCCCCTGCCATTGGTCAGAACTGATTCTGACCAATGGCAGCGCACCCCTGGATGTCGTGGGTAACGTGGGGAGAAGATGGAGGCTGGTACCTGGAGGAGAAGATGCATGGAGAGCCCCAATCATCGCTGGAGACAGGCACAGGTAGGGAAACGACGATGGGGGGGGGGGGTGGCTAATGAAAGTGAAAGTAAAGTGATCTTTACTGTGGCAACCACTAGGAAGGCCAAACTGCAACTCCCAGCATGCCCAGACAGCCAAAGACTGTCCGGAAATGCTGGGAATTATAGTTTTGCAACATCTGGAGGGTCACAGTTTGGAGACCAGTTAGTGGTGCCCAAACGGTAGCCCTCCAGATGTTGCCAAACTACAACTCTCAGCATGCCTGGACTGCCCAGACATGCTTGGAGTTGTAGTTCTGTAACATCTGTCCCTTCAGATTTTACATGACATTTTAGAAAATTGCTTGAAGCCCTCTAAATAAAAAAATAAATAAATAAATAAATATGTCCCTTTTATGATGCCAACATAAAGTGGACATTGTATTTGTGAATAAAAATAAAATTTCTTGGGAATATCAATTTTCCTTAGAAGCAGAGAGCTTCCAAGTTCGAAAAATGCAAAATTTCATGAAATTTTGGGATTTTTCACCAAAAAAGGATGCAAGTAATGCAGAAAATTTACCACCAAAATAAAGTAGAATATGTCACAAAAAAACTCTCAAAATCAGAATATTCTGTAAAAGCGTTTGAGTTAATTCGTAAAGCGACGGTGGTCAGAATTGCGAAAAAGGGCTCAGTCCTTAAGGTGAAAAAGGGCTGTGTCCTTAAGGGGTTAAGGACTCAGACAATTTTACTTTTAAGTTTTTGTTTTTTTCCTCCCCTCCTTCAAAAAATCATAACTCATATTTTCATCCACAGATTAGTATGAGTGCTTGTTTTTTGCACGAATACCATAAAATGTATGGCGCAACCAAAAAAAATACTATTTTTGTGTGGGGAAATTAAAAGGACAACCGCAATTTTGCTAATTTTGGAAGGTTTTGTTTTCACGCCATACAATTTACGGTAAAAATGATGTGTTTATTCTTTGGGTCAATAAGATTAAAATTATACCCATGATAAACATACTTTTCTATTACTGTTGCACTTAAAAAAAAATCACAAACTTTTTAACCAAATTAGTACATTTAAAATCCCCCTATTTTGAAGACCTGTAACTTTATTTTTCCGTATAAGTGGCGGTATGAGGGCTCATTTTTTGCGTTGTGATCTCTACTTTTTATTGTTACCCTATTTGCTTATATAAAAAACTTTGAATCCATTTTTTATTAATTTTTTTTGGAATAAAATGTTATAAAAAAAAGCAGCTATTTTGGACTTTATTTTTTACATTCACGCCGTTCACCGTACGGTATAATTAACATTTTATTTTAATAGGTCAGATATTTACGCATGCGGCGATACCAAATATGTATATAAAAAAAAATGTAAAATTTTTTGGGGGTGAAATAGGGAAAATGGGACAATTTACATTTTTATTGGGGGAGGGGGATTTTCACATTTACCGTATTTATCGGCGTATAACACGCACTTTTTAGGCTAAAATTTTTAGCCTAAAGTCTGTGTGCGTGTTATACGGCGATAAACCCCCAGGAAAAGCAGGGGGAGAGAGGCCGTCGCTGCCCGCTTCTCTCCCCCTGCCTTTCCTGGGGTCTAGAGCGCTACTGTCGGCCCTTCTCACCCCCTGGTTATCGGCGCCGCTGCCCGTTCTGTCCCCCTGAATAACCTGAGTCGGGTCCGCGCTGCTCCAGGCCTCCGGCGTGCGTCCCCGGCGTCGTTGCTATGCGCTGAACGGCGCGGCGCATGACGTCAGTGCGCCGCGCCGTGCATAGCCACGTCGATGGGGACGCACGACGGAGGCCTGGAGCAGCGCGGACCCGACTCAGGTAATTATGCCACCGGGGATAGGGGGAGGCAACGGGGCAGCGGCGCCGGCAATGGGTGCCGCTGCCCCTTCTCTCCCCCTGGCTATCGGCGCCGGGGGATGAGAAGGGCCGACAGCAGCGCTCTAGACCCCAGGAAAGGCAGGGGGAGAGAAGCGGGCAGCGACGGCCTCTCTCCCCCTGCCTTTCCTGGGGGTAAATCGGGGTATACACGCGCACACACGCACCCTCATTTTACCATGGAAATTTGGGTAAAAAACTTTTTTTACCCAAATATCCTTGGTAAAATGAGGGTGCGTGTTATAGGCCGGTGCGTGGTATACCCCGATAAATACGGTAACTATTTTTTTTTAAACTTTATTTACACTTTAATAGTCCCCATGGGGGACAATTATAGCAATCATTCGATTGCTAATACTATTCAGTGCTATGCATAGGACATAGCACTGATCAGTGTTATCGGTCATCTTCTGCTCTGGTCTGCGGGAAGGCAGATCAGAGCAGAAGACACCGGGAAGGCAGCGGATGCAGGTGAGGGGACCTCCGTCTGCCGTGCTGGATGATCGGATCGCCGCGTCAGCGCTGCGGGCGATCCGATCATCCATTTTAGTGACCGCAATGCTGCAGATGCCGTGATCTGTATTGATCACGGCATCTTAGGGGTTAATGGCGGACATCCGCGGGATCGCGGATGTCCGCCATTACCGGTGGGGGTCCCTGGCTGCGATCAGCAGCCGGGACCTGCAGTACATGATCTGGGCATCGCTTCAATGCCCGCGGTTATGCTTAGGATGTAAATGTACATCCTGGTGCGTTGAGTACCAGCTCACCAGGACGTAAATTTACGTCCTGCATCGTTAAGAGGTTAAATGGGAAAAGGGGGGTGATTCAAACTTATTAGGGAAGGGGTTAAATGATCTTTATTCACTTTTTTTGTAACTTTTTTTTTTGCAGTGTTATAGCTCCCATAGGTGGCTATAACACTGCATACACTGATCTTTTACATTGTTCAATGGTTTTTCATAGGAAACCATTGATCAATGATTCTGCCGCTTGACTGCTCATGCCTAGATCTTAGGCACTGAGCAGTCATTCGGCTGTCCTGTAAGCTGTTCTGGATGCCGCGATCCCAAACAGCTCCCTGAGCAAACCGGCATTAGTTTACTTTCTTTTTTGACTTTTAACGCCACGTCACGCTATTAGCACACGCCACCGCAATCAGTGCCGCGCTATAAGCCACGGGTCCCGGCTGTTAGAGGCCAGGCCCGACCGACGTTATTGAACGGGATAAGTGTTTTATTGCGGGGGGTTTGAATGCTGGTACCTCCGTGATCTCCTGCACGGGGCCACGGCTCTCTCGTGCAGGAGGCGTGCCGGCTGCAGCATGACGCAGTGTCAGAAACTCCTCCTCCATGTAGTTTTATAGGATAGGAACGGATGCAGCGTTCGTGCATTCGTGCATCCCCGCCTACCCCCCCGCCCCTCCATATAGCTGTATGGGGAGGGGGCGTAAAGTAGACCTCAGTGAGGTCGACGCTACGCACATTAGCTGCAGAATGTGGCAATGCCGGGGACCTGTTCAGGAGATAGCGGGGCGTTCAAGTGGTCGGCCCCCTGCGATCAAACACTTATGCCCTATCCTGTGGATAGGGGATAAGTGTATTTAGGCTGCAGATTTCCTTTAAAGCGTACCCTTCAGATCCAACAAAAAATATTTTTTTTTATATATCACTCAGTACCTAATCCTGACCATGTACATCTAATTTTTATGTGTCTAGCACCTTTATTTTTTTATTACACTTTTAATTTGGCTCACTAGTCTGAATTCCTCTCAAAGGGAGGGGGCGTGGCCTCATTGTGCAGGTCTCCGCCCCCTCCCTCAGTATGCCGTCTCCTCACATATCCCCTAGAATTAGCAAAACTACAACTCCCAGCTTGTCCTCACTGACAGTAGCGGGACACAAGATGACAGTGTGAGGATTTTTCCTCCAGCTGTGAGCCTTGCACTCACAGCTGTCAATCAAGGAAGTGTGTCCATGACATAGGTGATGACGCATGGACACAGCTGGACTAGTAGTCCAAGCAGGCAGGGGGGCAGTTGATTGACTGGCTTTTTCAGTATGAAAAACATATTGGTTTTTTGAGTACATTTGAGTGCCCATCTTGCCTGAACTGTCTCTAACATTTAAAAGATATGCTTTACAGCATGCTTCAAACTGACACAATGGGGGAGATTTATCAAAACAGGTCGCATTTAGGAAGCCCCTATGGTGCCAGGACAGCAAAAAAAAAACACATGGCATACTATTTCGGAATCTACATCCCTCAAGGAACATAACAAGGGGTACAGTGAGCCTTAACACCTCACAGGTGTTTGATAAATATTCATGAAGTGGGATGTGAAAATGAAAATTAGATTTTTTTACACCAAAATGCTGGGGTTACCCCAAATTTTTCATTTTCACAAGTGGTAAAAGGAGAAAATGTCACCGTAAGTTTGTAAATACATTTCTTTGGAGTAAGGACATACCTCAAGTCTGGGCGTAAACAGCTTGCACACTGGTCTCAGAGGAGCAGGTCGCATTCAGGGGCCTTGAGCTTCTGCGTTGCGGCCTATGGAGCCAGAACAGTGGGACCCCCCCCTCAAGGGGCATTACATGGGGTGAATAACTGGGGTACACTAAATAACTAAAATGGGGTACAGTGGGACATAAAATTATAAAACAGATTATGTTCCCAGAATGATGACTCCGAGCATAGCCAAAACAAAAAAATATGCCCACCCCAAACCCTATGCTCTGAATCATCATTCTGGGAATGTGACGTGTGTGGCCGTCCCTAACCTGTTGCCTCAAATGCGCACCCCGCTCAGGTGGAGAGAGAGCGCTGCACATTTGAGGCAACAAAAAAAAGTCCCCGATGATAGTGACTCGGTGACCCATGACACAGAGAAAAAAATACCCCCATAAGTCTTAGTTTTTTTTTTTTTATGAGTTTTTTTGGGCAATTTAAAGTGGTTTATGGGGTCAAAATTTGGAATGTACTCTGGACTTGGTACATTGGGGTCAAATTATGGAAAATTAAAATGAAAAGGGAAAATTTAGTACTGCATGGAAGTGTGATACTCCCTGAAGCAGTTTTTAATGCAGAGGCCCGGATGATCGGGGCAAGTGTCACATTGAGTGATGGTGTCCTTCTGTATCCCCCTCCTGTTACACACACTGCATTTTTTTTCTGGGATCGTCCCTTCTTTCCAGTGTGGGGGACCTCACCTGGAAAGTGTTGGCCTGGGCCGATCCTGGCACCTATAACTCCAGTTTCTTGGGAAGTCCGGCCTGGTCTTTCCCGGTCGCCAAAGATCAGGACCTTTAGGACTTCTTCTTGGAACTGGAGGAGTGTCCTTGTGTTGCCAGCATACTGGGACAGTACAAAAGTGTTGTACATGGCAACCTGTACCAAGTAGACCGCAACTTTTTTGTACCATACCAAATCTGATTGGTGTAACTAACTGTATGGGGGGGGAAAAAAGCGCTGCGGCCAAAAAAAAAAAAGCAGCGCCCTGAACCCCTAATAGGGCCCGGGGGGGGGGGGGGGGGGGGGGGATTTTTTTTTCCTTTTTTTTACTTTACTGATTAACCCTAACTGTCCCTGGGGCTGTACTCTCTCCCTGCTCTAAGGGGGGGTCTTCCTCTGTGTGGGGCCCCTGAACTCAGGGGACTAGCAGAGCCGCGAGAAGTGACCATTAACCCCTCCCCTGCCGGCTGCTAATGGCCGGCCAACCTCCCCATAGATACGAAATCGCCACCTCCCCATAGATACAGAGGGTGATAGTGGGGTGTATTCTACACCCCCGACCACCTTGTATCTCCGGGTCAGCGGGTCACGCGTGACCCGCATCACCGGAATAACCGAAAATCGCAAGTGTAAATTCACTTGCAATTTTTGGGCGATCCCTTACATGGGGGGGTGGGGTCTGATGACCCCCCCTTGGCATTGGCGCGGGGTGCCTGCTGATCGATATCAGCAGTCACCCCAGTCCGGTCCCCGCCCGGCAGGGACCGAAATTCCCACGGACGTACAGGTACGCCATTGGTCCTTAGGTACCAGGGAGCAAAGGCGTACCTGTACGCCCTTGGTCCTTAAGGGGTTAAAATCAGACTATGTAATGTACTTCCACTATGCACTTGCACTTTTTTGTCTTTGAAGACTTACAAAAAGAAAATGAAAGTGATTTGATAAAACGCTTGTCTTGACCGTGAGTAAATCCTTACTATTATTGTGCAAATACCAGATGGCCAAATATGGCTGTAGATTAGAGCGTAATGAAACTAAATACTGGGACAGTCCACACCTCCACCTGCTGTAAAGGCTAATTGGTTTATTGTGCAATACTGTGTAAGGCTGGGTCCACACTACGTTTTGTCCCATACGGGAGCGCATACGGCAGGGGGGAGCTAAAAGCTCGCGCTCCCGTATGTAACCGTATGCGCTCCCGTATGTCATTCATTTCAATGAGCCGACCGGAGTGAAACGTTCGGTCCGGTCGGCTCATTTTTGCGCCGTATGCGCTTTTACAACCGGACCTAAAACCGTGGTCAACCACGGTTTTAGGTCCGGTTGTAAAAGCGCATACGGCGCAAAAATGAGCCGACCGGACCGAACGTTTCACTCCAGTCGGCTCATTGAAATGAATGACATACGGGAGCGCATACGGTTACATACGGGAGCGCGAGCTTTTAGCTCCCTCCTGCCGTATGCGCTCCCGTATGGGACAAAACGTAGTGTGGACCCAGCCTTATACAGTAACTAAGATCCCAACTCTTTCTACTGTAGGTAATTACTCATTCACAGATGACAACCAACAATTTCAAAATTCAAGCAATATCTAAAATTCCTCTGTTAATTTAGTACTGAATGTATACAAAGTCTGCTTTACTTTAACTCACCCCCTCACTATGGGATAAAGATTCTCCAGGTTCTTCCTCTTCCCACTCCTCGTCACTGTCTACTTCATAGTCCAATAGCTTCTGTAAAAGTGTTATTTTTTTGTATTTACAAAAACAATACAAAAAACATTTTTAAACAGATGAATACCTAATACTACAAAGTTCTTTCCTTTATTTGTTCATGCTCTAGAAAGTTCCTGACAGACAGGTAGCAGTAGAGAGCAGCGATCAAACTGCTTCCTCTGGAGCTTACAGCATCTGAGAAGTACTACCGTATATACTCGAGTATAAGCCGACCCGAGTATAAGCCGACCCGAGTATAAGCCGAGGCCCCTAATTTCAACCCAAAATCCCAGGAAAAGTTATTGACTCGAGTATAAGCCTAGGGTGGGAAATACATCATCCCCCCCCCATGTCATCATCCAGACCCCCGTCATTAACATCCTCATCATCATCATCAACCCCTTGTCATCATCCCACACCCCCCCTTCATCCTCCCCTTGTCATCATCCCACACCCCCCCCCCCATCATCCCCTTGTAATCATCCCACACCCCCCCTTCATCATCCCCACCCCCCTTCATCATCCTCTTGTCATCATCCCACCCCCACCCCCCTTCATCATCCTCTTGTCATCATCCCCCCTCAGTGGTCTTCAACCTGCGGACCTGTAGAGTTGTAGTTTTGAAACCTCTGGAGGTCTGCAGGCTGAAGACCACTGCGGCCTTCGACATCATCCAGCCCCCTCTCACCCCCTTAATTCTGTACAGTACTCGCCTCCGCTCGGCGCTGGTCCGGTGCTGCAGCGCTGTCCGGTGAGTAGGTCGTCCGGTGGGATAGTGGTTCCGGGCTGCTATCTTCACTGGGGGCGCCTCTTCTCCGCGCTTCGGGCACAGAATAGAGGCATTGCCTTGACGATGACGCAGAAGTACGTTGGTAATGAACGTACCTCTGCGTCGTCGTCAAGGCAACGTGACTATTCTGGGGCCGGGCCCGAAGCGCTTAGAAGAGGCCTCCCCGGTGAAGATAGCAGCCCGGAACCACTATCCCACCGGACCACCTCCTCTCAGGACAGTCCTGCAGCACCGGACCAGCGCCGAGCGGAGGCGAGTACTGTACAGAACTAAAGGGGGTGAGAGGGGGCTGGATGATGTCGAAGGCCGCAGTGGTCTTCAACCTGCGGACCTCCGGAGGTTTCAAAACTACAACCCCCAGCAAGCCCGGACAGCCGATGGCTGCCCGGGCTTGCTGGGAGTTGTAGTTTTGAAACCTCTGGAGGTCCGCAGGTTGAAGACCACTGCGGGTGGAGAGTTCACTCGAGTATAAGCCGAGGGGGGTGTTTTCAGCACGAAAAATCGTCCTGAAAAACTCGGCTTATACTCGGGTATATACGATATAAGACTTCAGATTTTTAAAAAGTAGTAATTTAAAATCTGTATAATTTTCTGCCAACAGTTGATTTGAAGTTTTTTTCCATCCCTTTACCAAAGGAAAAACCCAACCGCAGGAAAAAAGCAAATGATCCTCTTTTACCCAAAACAGTTAATTAGAAAAACTAAATGACAAAGCAGCTCTCACTTTTCCAGGACAGAAACCTATACAGCACTGAAACAGCTATGGACAAGGACAGTTTTTCTGTTACAGCATTTGACAATCTCTTTAGGTAAAACAATCAGAAAAAAACTATTACTTACTGTGTCCTGAGCCCATGGCTTTCGTGGATTGATTATCGCACTTGAACTGTTCCACGTGCCCCAGTATGCTGGGCGATAATTTTCAGAGAACTGCAATAACTTCATTTTACCAAGTTTTCTACAGTCCAGCAAATTCTGCTTCTCAACAATCATATTTTCATGTAAGTCTTCATCTGTGTTCTCTAGCATTTGTACTTCCTCAGTGTCACTGACATAAAAATATAGTGAAAGTGGTAATGTTTCTTTATCACACAGTGACTTACTGCCCACCATCATTCACATCACATTTCCCCACACATCTGGAATATTATGTCAGCACCCTGTCAAATGCAGAGGTATACAACAGCATACTGGCAACTGTCCCAATCATTTTAATGGCTCAAATGAAGTCAACTGCAATTTCATAGTAAAGTAAATGTATGTGTGAGATGAGGCCCATATTTAAACTATGTGAGAATAAAAGTGGAGTGATTTTCCCACAGCAACCAATCAAAGCTCAGCTTTCCCTTAACCAGAACTAGTAAGCTGAGCTGAGCTGTGGTTGGTTGCTGTGGAAAAAAAATCTCTCAGTTTGATAAAATCTAGGCCTAATTCACTACATTTAAAACATTTGTAGAAACTACCCTTCTTCGGGTGCGTTCACACGTGCATATTTTTGCTGAAGATCTGCTGCAGATTTGCCTCAGCAGATTTTTCTGCCCATTGAAGTCAATGGGCAGCAAAATCTGCAGTAGCAAATCTGCAACAGATCTTCAGCAAAAATATGCACGTGTGAACGCACCCCCCTCAACAGCACTGAGTAATTTGCTGCTTCACCTGGTCAAACTGTCTATTAAACTCTTAACAAAATGCAATAAAACACATACACGTTGCAAAAAATTTCTTATGTAGTATTTTTGTCATAGATACATTAAAACCAACCATATTTGTTTTGATAAGATGGAGAATGAGAAGGTAGGGTACCTCACAACAAGCATACACAAAGATACTTTATACTTAATTAGAATACTACCAGGGGGACGTGGCCTGTTTTGGGTGTTACTAATTAATTCAAAAGTGTATCCGAATACTCCTCCTAGGGGATTTCTGGGCAATGCCAAAAACATGAATAAAAAAAGATTGTACATTAAAACAAATATTGGAATTTTATTTTATTTTTTTTTTTTTTTCAATGTGTTTCAAAGCCAAACTGGCTCAGGTACAAATACAATAGTAACAAAACTCTCCTATTTAATAGTGATGTTTTTAGTCTATCGATTTTAGAAACTATCAAAGTGGAAACTTTTACTTCTTATTAAAAGTTTTATTAAAGTTATTTTGCAATAATAATAATAATTATAATGAGAATTTAACAAGAAAGAGGGTGGAGTCACTTTTTCTTATAAAACATTTTATTGATATTTTATTGATAGTAAACCTCTTAAGGACCAAGCGTTTCAGTTTTTCTCCAATTTAAATTTTAAAAATCATAACCCCTTCAATTTTGCACCTAAAAATCCATATGGCGGCTTTTTTTGCACCACCAATTCTACTTTGTAATAACATCAGTCATTTTACACTAAAATGTAAGGCGAAACAGAAGAAAAAAAAAATCATTGCGCGACAAAATTTAACAAAAAACACCATTTTGTAACTTTTGGGGGCTTCCGTTTCTATACAGTAAATTTTTCAGTATAAATAACACATTGTCTTTATTCTGTAGGGCCATACAATTAAAAGGATACCCTACTTATATGGGTTTGATTTTATCATACTTCTGAAAAAAAATCATAAACTACATGCACGGAAATGTATACGTTTAAAATCTTCTCACCCCTATAACTTTTTTCTTTTTCCATTAACGGGGTGGTATGAGGGCTCATTTTTTGCGCCATGATCTGCAGTTTTTATCATTACAATTCTTGTTTTGATCAGACTTTTTTGATCGCATTTTATTCATTTTTTATGGTATAAAAAGTGAACAAAAATATTTTGGACTTTGGAATTTTTTTCCGCGTACGCCATTGAGTGTGCTGTTTAATTAAAGATCTATTTTTATGGTTCAGACATTTATGCATGCGGCAATACCAAGTGTGTTTTTATTTTACACACTTTTGAAATAGGAAAAAGGGGGCGATTCGGATTTTTATTAGGGAAGGGGTTAAATCACATTTATTTACTTTTTTACACAGTGTTATAGCCCCCCTAGTGGCTATATAACTGCATGCACTGATCTCTTACACTATTCAATGCATTACCATCAGTGTTTTCTTCGCTTGATTGCTGAAGCTTGGATTTCAGGCTTGGAGCAATCAAACGCTGATCGGACAGCCGGGAGCAAAGTATGGCACCTCCCGCTGTCCTGTCAGTTCGGGATGCCGCGATTTCAGCGCGGCAATCCCAAACAGCTCCGCTGAACTAACCAGCAGTGTACTCTCCCGTTTTAGACACAGCAAACAACTTTGATTGCGGCGTCTAAGGGGTTAATACTGGACATTAGCCTGATCAGCAATGTCTGGTATTAGTCGCGGGTCCTGGTTGCTGATAACAACCGGGACCTCACAGATATGAAGCACGCTCACAGATCGGGAGCGGCCACAGGACTTAAATATATGTCCATGGTCATTAAGGGGTTAAAACACATAGTATAAAATCTCACAGAGGGGAGAACTCCACTGATTGGAAAAATGGCATCACTCCAGATGGTCCATATAACAACAAACCCCATGTATAGTATAAAATGGCTGTTCCTCATATTTCAACATCCCATGTGGAAAAAACATATATAAGGTGCAAACATAGAACAAAAACATACCAACGCAATGTAACAATATACAGACGACCGCTGGAGAGACGCCACCCCAACAAACGTTTCGTGAGGTCATTCGTCCTGGGACGAAGGAACAGCCATTTTATAATATACACGTGATTTGTTGTTACATGGACGATGTGGAGTGATGCCTTTTTTCTCCAAGCAGTGGAATTCTCCCCTCTGTCAGATTTTTATATGTAAAATTTGTATTTTAATGTATATCAAAATATATGTTTTATGATAAAGTGACTCCTCCCTCTTGTTAACCCCATTATCGCCCTAACGACGGGAGCATTTTTTTTTTTTTGCAATTCTGACAACTGTCACTTTAAGCATTTATAACACTGGCATGCTTTTACTTTTCATTCTGATTCCGAGATTGTTTTTTCGTGACATATTCTACCTTATGTTAGTGGTAAATATTTGTCGATACTTGCATCATTTCTTGGTGAAAAATTCAAAATTTCAGGAAAAAAATTATGCATTTTTCTAACTTTGAAGCTCTCTGCTTGTAAGGAAAATAGATATTCCAAATAAATTATATATTGATTCACAAACAATATGTCTACTTTATGTTTGCATCATAAAGTTAACATATTTTTACTTTTGGAAGACATCAGAGGGCTTCAAAGTTCAGCAGCAATTTTCTAATCTTTCACAATTTTCAAAATCGGAATTTTTCAGGGACCAGGGTTTTGAAGTGGATTTTTAGGGCCTTCATCTTGATTTAATTTCCACTGTTCCTGATGACTGCCATTTCTTAATTACATTGCGAACAGAGGATATTGACATCTAAAAACATTTTGCTATCTTATAGCCTTCTCCAGCTTTGTGAGCGTCAACTATTTTCCGTTTCAGATTTCTAGACAACTGCTTTGAAGAACCCATGGTGCTGATTGTTGGGGCAAGGTCAGATGAGTCTGGGCATTTAAAACCTTTGAGATTGACATCACCTGGTGTTCCCAGATGATGATTGAGAACAATCCATGTCCAACAGAGAGGTCCCACTGGGTTATGGGCTCTTACTAAATAAATCTCCAATCCCCTTCAGGAGGGGGAAACCCCCCCTTTTCCGGGGAACAATGCCCTAACTTATAACCCAAATAAAATTAAACTTTTATTGTGATAGATTAGATTAACATGGAAATCAAATGTAGTAATTTAAAACTATCAGGAAATACAGGGTGTCTTCTAATGATTGCCCACTAGGTGGTGCTACAGTGTAAGTTATGGAGTTCTCTTTTTCCCCTATGCCGGTTCACTACCATTACATAGTCACTCCACACTTAGACACAGCCTGTATTCCTCTAACGTTTCGTTTGTGACCAAACTTCTTCAGAGAGCTGCCTAAACTCTTAGACATTTTCATTCATTACATAATTTACATCTCCTTGAGTAAACAGAGGACCTTCATCTTTCCCCTGCCAGAACTGAAGTAAAATTTTAAGAACATCGGATGTGTACGGTGGTGGTATATAAACAAATGCCAAAGTGCATATAAATTTTCCCAATTTCCCATATAGTACAACAAATACCTTTATGTCAATTTATCATATAGCTCCCCTTTAACACTCTTATGAATCATAACTGTGACCACTCTAGTACATGAAGTAAAAAAAAAAAAAAAGTGATAATGCAAAATTATTTTTTTTCATTCTATATGAAGTTTCCTTCACTAAATGTGTCTCAAGTAAACAAATCATACACAGCAAATGCCTTTAAAAAAATATTGTGTATAGTCATTCCTTTGTTTATCCCCCAATTCTACTCTGTAATGACATCAGTCATTTTACCCAAAAATATACAGCGAAACAAAAAAAATAATTGTGCAACAATTGAAGAAAAAAATGCCATTTTGTAACTTTTGGGGACTTCCGTTTCTACACAGTACATTTTTCGGTAAAAATGACACCTCTATATTCTGTAGGTCCATACGATTAAAATGATACCCTACTTCTGTAGGTTTGATTTTGTCGCACTCCTGGAAAAAATCATAACTACATGCAGGAAAATACGTTTAAAATTGTACTCTTCAAACCTCTAACTATTTTTTCGCATACGGAGTGGTATGAGGGCTTTTTTGGCGCCGTGATCTGAAGTTTTTAGCGGTACCATTTATGCATTGATCAGACTTTTTGATCACTTGTTATTCATTCTTTTATGATATAAAAATTTACCAAAAATACACTATTTTGGACATTGGAGTTTTTTTCCCGCACGCCATTGACCGTGCGGTTTAATTAACAATATATTTTTATAATTCGGACATTTCCACATGCGGCGATACCTCCCATAGAGGGCTATAAGAGTGCACACACTGATCTTTTACATTGATCAATCAATTCTCAAAGGAAACCATTGATCAATGATTCTGCCGCTTGACTGCGCATGTCTTCCGTTAACGCCAGCCCCCAGCTACAGAAATCAGCTGGGGGCCGGCCGGTATGACACGGGCTCGAGTCAGGAGCCCACATCATACACTGTTAACGGCCATTGGACGAGTACAGACGTCCACGGTCGTTAATGGGTTAAATCCAGAAGACGTAACAAACTGGATGGATGGTCAAGTGCTCAAAAAAGGATGAGCTAGTTTAACAAGGCAAGTTAGTGAATAGTTTACTAGTTACTTATATGGGCAGAGGCATGAGGAGGAGGGGGGGGGGGGGGTACATGTTAGGAAAGGGACTTATCAGGTTTTGGGACAGCTTCAGATCACGGCACAAAAAATGAGTCATCATACCACCCTGTACGTGGAAAAATAAAAAAGTTATAGGGGTCAGAAGAGGACATTTTTAAACGTATAAATTTTCCTGCATGTAGTTATGATTTTTTCCAGAAGTACGACAAAATTAAAACCTATATAAGTAGGTTATTTTAACCGTATGGACCTACAGAATAATATGATGTCATTTTTACCGAAATATGCACTGCGTAGAAACGGAAGCCCCCAAAAGTTACAAAATGGCTTTTTTTGTAGATTTTGTCGCACAATTTTTTTTTTCCGTTTCGCCGTGGATTTTTGGTTAAAATGACTAATGTCACTGCAAAGTAAAATTGGTGATGCAAACAATAAGCCATAATATGGATTTTTAGGTGGAAACTTGAATGGGTTATGATTTTTAAAAGGTAAGGAGGAAAAAACGAAAATGCAAAAACTGAAAAACCCTGCGTCCTTAACATTGTCATCTTCTGAACCAGTGGCGTTGCGACCCGGGTGCGGCCCGCGCCGGGTGACACCAACCTAATGGGGTGACACCAAGTCGCGCCGCAGCACCCCCCCAGGCTACACCGACAGCACCCCCCCCTCCCCCCGGCCTTCATCGCCGTTTTGCGCCCGTCCGTCAGCACCACCGCATGGGACGTCAGTGAGGTCACCCGCAGGGCGCCAGGAGAAAAGGAGCGCTGCGTTGGATGGGTGAGTGTGTGTGTCTGTCGCTATCTCTGTCTGTGTGTGACTGTGTGTGTGTGTGTGTGTATGTATGTGACTGTGTGTGACTGTGTGTGTGTTGCAGGGGGACCCAGGAGCGCTGCACCCCTGCCCACAATCATTTCTTGTATTGGAATTATGTAGGAGGCCTTCTGGTGTGCCAAGTATGCCTTATTTTCTGTGTGTGTGTGTGACTGTGTGTGTGTGACTGTGTGTGTGTGACTGTGTGTGTGTGACTGTGTGTGTGTGACTGTGTGTGTGTGACTGTGTGTGTGACTGTGTGTGTGTGACTGTGTGTGTGACTGTGTGTGTGTGACTGTGTGACTGTGTGTGTGTGTGTGACTGTGTGTGTGTGTGTGTGTGTGTGTGTGTGTGTGTGTCTGTGTGTGTGTGTGTGACTGTGTGTGTGTGTGTGACTGTGTGTGTGTGTGACTGTGTGTGTGTGTGACTGTGTGTGTGTGTGACTGTGTGTGTGTGTGTGTGTGTCTGTGTGTGTGTGTGACTGTGTGTGTGTGTGACTGTGTGTGTGACTGTGTGTGTGACTGTGTGTGTGTGTGTGTGTGTGTGTGTGTGTGTCTGTGAGTGTGTGTCTGTGAGTGTGTGTCTCTCTGACTGTGTGTCTCTCTGTGTTGTATGTGTTTTTTTTGTGGGGGGGGGGGTTAAACAGCGATCTAATGTGGGGAGACTTTGACCCATTGTGGGGAACCTGCAAGGGAACCTGCAGTCTAATGTGGGGTAACTACTATCAAATGTGCGGAGTCTATGCTACCTAATGTGGGGAGTCTATAATGCTACCTAATGTGGGGGAACTGCTACCTAATGTGGGGAATCTGTGCTACCTAATGTGGGGAAATTGCTACCTAATGTGGGGGAACACGTACCAAATGTGGGGAATCTATGCTGCCTAATGTGGGGAAAATATGCTACCTAATGTGGGGGAACTGCTGCCTACCTAAAGTGGGGGAACTGCTGCCTACCTAAAGTGGGGGAACTGCTGCCTAACTAATGCTCCCCCCCCCTGGCAGTAGCATCCTCATCATCCACCAGCAACACCCCCCCTCCCCCCCCCCCCCCCCCAGCAGTAGCACCTCCATCAGCAGATCCTGATGGTGGATGATGGTGGTGCTCCTGCGGATGGATGATGGGGGTGATACTACCAGGGGGGATGGCCAGTTGCACCCTCATCATCCTCCAGCAACACCCCCCCCAGTAGTAGCACCCCCATCATCCACTAGCAACACCCCCAAAAAACCCTTCCTGTGGTAATAGCATCAGCTAACGGATGTTGAGGGGTGTTACTGCGGTTGTGGTATTATATTCAGAGTGTGCACTGTATGGCAACGTTACATTCAGAGGGCGCAGTTTGTGGTAGTATTATATTCAGAGGGCGCAGTGGGTGGTAGTATTATATTCAGGGGTACAGTATGTGGTAGATTTATATTCAGAGGGTACAGTATGTGATGGTATTATATTCAGAATGTACAGTGTGTGGTAGTATTATATTCAGAGAGTACAGTGTGTGGCGGTATTATATTCAGAGAGTACAGTATGTGGTAGATTTATATTCAGAGTGTACAGTATGTGTTGGTATATTCAGAATGTACAGTGTGTGGTAGTATCCTATTCAGTGGGTATGGTGTATGGAAGGTTTATAATCAAAGAGTATAGTGTATAGTAGTATTATATTTAGAGGATACAGTGTCTGGCAGGTTTATAATAATACTTGTTTTCATATAGAGGATGAGAATGCGCTGACATAGTGAGGAGACGTCTGGGCGTCACATTCTACAGACAGAAGTTTTAGCTGGACCAGGCGGTATGTACCAACTGAATTAGATAAGGAAAGACTATAGAGAAGACGTCACCTGTAGTCACTGATATCATTGTGTATTCTCCTCACTATAGAGAAGACGTCACCTGTAGTCACTGATATCATTGTGTATTCTCCTCACTATAGAGAAGACGCCACCTGTAGTCACTGATATTATTGTGTATTCTCCTCACTATAGAGACGACGTCACCTGTAGTCACTGATATCATTGTGTATTCTCCTCACTATAGAGAAGACATCACCTGTAGTCACTGATGATATTGTACATTCTCCTCACTATAAAGAAGAAGTCACCTGTAGTCACTGATATCATTGTACATTCTCCTCTCTGTGTCCTATCAGAGCTGTAGTCGCTTGTAAGTTCTACAGTTATGGTGAGTGAAACCAACTCCTAGCATAACCTCACCACTGCTCAAAGGGGTACTCTACTGGAAAACATTTTTTTTTTTTTTTTTTTTATCAATTGGTGCTACAAAGTTAAACAGATTAGTAAAAATACTTCTATTTAAAAATCTTAATCCTTCCAGTACTTATTAGCTGCTGTATAAGTGATTCACAGGAAGTTCTTTTCTTTAATTTATTTTCTGTCTGACCACAGTGCTCTGTGCTGACACCTTTGTCCATGTCAAGAACTGGGAGCAAATCCCCATAGCAAACCTATGCTGCTCTGGACAGTTCCTGACATGGACAGAGGTGTCAGCAAATAGCACTGTGGTCAGACTGGAAAGAACTACACAACTTCCTGTGGAGCAGCAGCTGATAAGTACTGTAAGGATTAAGATTTTAAATAGAAGTAATTTAAAAATCTGTTTAACTTTCTGGCATCAGTTGATATAAAAGTAAATGTTTTCCAGTGGCGTACCCCTTTAAGTAATTCTGGAAGCTGTATATTTAAATGGTGAAAACTTCTTTAACACTTTCCTATTCTGTGGCAACTGGTATATCTGATTATTATTCTGGAATTTCTCACAATGCGCTACAACAGTGATGTCTGTCACAACAGGCTAAAAACTTACTGGGGGGAGGTATGGGGCGACACCATTTTCTACCGCACCGGGTGACACCAACCCCACTGCTCTGAACCCTATTACTTTTTTTTATTTTTCAAATACGGGGCGGTTTGAGGGCTCATTTTTTGTGCCGTGATCTGAAGTTTTTAACGGTACCATTTTTGTTTTGATCAGACTTTTTGATCGCTTTTTATTCATTTTTTAATGGTATAAAAAGTTACCAAAAATACGCTATTTTGAACTTTGGAATTTTTTGCCCGTACGCCATTGACCGCTTCATATCGAGTCGGTCCCAGCATGTATCTGAAGCCGGGACCCGGGGCTAATAGCGTGCAGCAGCGATTAACTTTGAACGCTGCGTCTAAAATGAAAGTGAAAGCTGCCCAGCTGCTCAGTGGGGCTGATCGGGACCACCGCAGTGGAGGCCCTCTTACCTTCCTCCGGTGTGTCCCTTCGTCGATTTATTGCTCCAAGTCTGAGATGCAGGCTTGAGCAATCAACTGCCGATAACACTGATCACTGCAAAGCTATGGCTTAGCAGTGAACAGTGCTGGCAATCAGTGTATGCAATGTTATAGCCCCCTATGGGAGCTATAACACTGCAAAAAAAAAAAAAAAGTGTAAAAAAGTTAATAAATGTGATTTAACCCTTTCCTTAACAAAAGTTCAAATCACCTTTTTTTTATGGGAAAAACACCATGTAAATAAATATAAACATGTGGTATCGCCGCATGTGTAAATGTCCGAACTATAAAAATATATTAATTACACCGCACGGTTAATGGCGTATACGCAAAAAAATAATTTCCAAAGTCCAAAATAACTTATTTTTGCTCGCTTTTTATATCATGAAAAAATGAATAAAAAGTGATCAAAAAAGTACTATCAATACAAAAATGGTACCACTAAAAACGTCAGATCAAGGCGTAAAAAATTAGCCCTCATACCGCCCCATACAAAAAAAATAAAAAAAGTTAAAGGGGTCAGAAGACGACAATTCTAAATGTAAACATTTCCGCGCATGTAGTTATGATATTTTCCAGAAGTATGAAAGAATCAAACCGATATAAGTAGGGTATAATTTTAATTGTATGGACCTACAGAATAAAGATCAGGTGTCCTTTTTACTGAAAAATGTACTGTATAGAGACAGAAGCGTCCAAAATTAACAAAATGGCGTTTTTTCTTCCATTTCGTCGCACAATGATTTTTTTTCCAGTTTCGCTGTAGATTTTTGGGTAAAAATGACTCATGTCACTGCAAAGTAGAATTGGTGGCGCAAATAATAAACGATCATATGGATTTTTAGGCGCAAAATTGAAAGGGTTATGATTTTTAAAAGGTGAGGAGGAAAAAACAAAACCCTGCGTCCTTAAAGCGTTAAAGCGTACCCGTCAGATCCAACAATATATTTTTTTTTAATATATCACTCAGTACCTAATCCTGACCATGTACATCTGATTTGTGTCGAGCACCTTTTATTTTTTTTATTACACTTAATTAAGCTCACTAGTTTGAATTCCTCTCAAAGGGAAGGGGCGCGGCCTCACTGCAGGTCTCCGCCCCCTCACTCAGTATGCTGTCTGCTCACATGTCCCCTAGCATTAGCAAACCTAAAACTCCCAGCTTGTTCTCACCAACAGTAGCGAGACACAAGCTGACCGTGGGAGGATTTTTCCACCAGCTGTGCGCCCTGCGCTCACAGCTGTCAATCAAGGAAGTGTGTCCAGGACATAGGTGATGACGCATGGACACAGCAAGACAAGTATGTGTCCAAGCAGGCAGGGGGGCAGTTGATTGACTGGCTTTTTCAGTATGAAATACTGAAAAATTTTTCATGAAAGAAATTGCAAAACCTATTGGTTTTACATGCTTTACAAAATATAAGTTTTTGTATCGGACAGTGCCCATTTAAGAGATTAAGGACGCAGCTCATTTTCTTCTTAAGGATGCAGCATTTTTTACAAATCTGAACACTCACTTTAAGCCTTAATTGGGATGCTTTTACTTTTCATTCCTAGATTGTTTTTTTTCGTGACATTCTAATTTAACATAGTGGTAAATTTTTGTTGATACTTGCATAATTTGTTATAAATACTAATTTTGCATTTTTTTTTTTACTTTGAAACTCTGCTTATAAGGAAAAAGGAGATTTTTATGCTTACCTTAAAAGCTCTTTCTCGAAGGATCCATTGGGGGACACAGACCGTGGGACACAGACCGTGGGACACAGACCGTGGG
The DNA here is from genome assembly GCF_029499605.1 of Hyla sarda. Classification (NCBI taxonomy): domain Eukaryota; kingdom Metazoa; phylum Chordata; class Amphibia; order Anura; family Hylidae; genus Hyla; species Hyla sarda. The sequence continues at coordinate 268,641,768 of NC_079189.1, read as the reverse complement.
ACACAGACCGTGGGACACAGACCGTGGGACACAGACCGTGGGACACAGACCGTGGGACACAGACCGTGGGACACAGACCGTGGGACACAGACCGTGGGACACAGACCGTGGGACACAGACCGTGGGACACAGACCGTGGGACACAGACCGTGGGACACAGACCGTGGGACACAGACCGTGGGACACAGACCGTGGGACACAGACCGTGGGACACAGACCGTGGGACACAGACCGTGGGACACAGACCGTGGGACACAGACCGTGGGACACAGACCGTGGGACACAGACCGTGGGACACAGACCGTGGGACACAGACCGTGGGACACAGACCGTGGGACACAGACCGTGGGACACAGACCGTGGGACACAGACCGTGGGACACAGACCGTGGGTATATGCTGCTTTCTCTAAGAGGCTTGACACTATGGCAACCAAGAAAAGTCTGTTCCTCCCAGCAGGGTATACTCTCCCACAGGCACCTGAGGTAATCAGTTTTAGTCCCAGAGCAATAAGAGAAGACAGACAGGTCAAGAGAAAAACCACAAACTGTCCGAGCAACCAGAAGAAAAGGTAACTGAACACACCCTCGGACAGATAATTGAAATAGGAACACCAGAAAAAAGGGTGGGAGCTGTGACCTCCAATGGATCCTTCGAGAAAGATTTTACAGTAAGCATAAAAATCTCCTTTTCTCTATCGGCTCCATTGGGGGACACAGACCGTGGGACGTACCAAAGCCGTCCCTTGGGTGGGTAAGGAAATCAGTCAGGTGAACAGCTGGACCACCGCTGCCTGCAACGCCTTACGACCCAGAGGAGCATCAGCTGATGCAAAGGTATGAATCTTGGTAGGACCTTGTGAAAGTGTGCAAAGACGACCACGTGGACGCTTTACAGAACTGCGAGGCCAAAGCCACGTAGCGGAGTGCCCAGGATGCCCGAAAAACGGGTGGAATGAGCCAAAACCCTGAAGGGTGGGATCTCCCCCATTGCAGCGGTAAGCTTCCGAAATAGCAGACCGGATCCACCGAAAAATGGTGGCTGTAGAAGCAGGTTGTCCTGTACGACGACCTACTGAAAAAAAAAAATTGAGTCACACTGCCGAAAGGAAAAGGTGACAGAAGTCCGAACAGCCCTCACCACAACAAGTTTGGGGGGCAAACGCTCCCTGGTATGAGAAAGGGCCGGACAAAAGGACGATGTCCTCATTGAGATGAAAAAGTCGAAACCATCTCAAGTAAGAAGGACAGACCGGGACGGAAAACAACTTTTCCTGGTAAACAACCAGGAAGGGAGAACGGCAGGAGAGAGCTGCCAGCTCTGATCCTCTCCTAACAGACAAAGAGCAATAAGGAATGCCATCTTCCAGGGAAGGAGGCGAAGAGGAATGTCCCTGAGAGGTTCAAAAGGAACGCCCAAGACCAAGTGTAAGTCCTAAGGGGAAGAAGGGGAAGAAGGAGAAGAAGGGGACCGATAAGGAGGGGCAGCGTGTGCCACTCCCAGAAGCAGGTCTGGACATGAGTATTGAATGCCAGAGGACGTTGAAGAAGAATGGAAAAGGCCGACCTTTGACCCTTAAGGGAGCAGAGAGCCAACCCTTGGGCCAGCTCGACTGCAAAAGGGAAAAGAGTCGGGAAGGAAACCCACGACCTGAGAAAAAAAAGGGGCTGAGGTTCACACCAACGAAAATAAGACCGCCAGGTATGGTGGCAAATCTTTGCAGAGGAAGGCTTGAGAGCCCTCAGCATGGTGCGAACCACTTGGGAAGAGAAGCCGCGGGTCCTCAGAACCGCGGTCTCAACAGCCACGCCGTCAAAAGCAGAGACGGTAAATTGGGGTGGCACAGGGGACCTGAGATAGGGGGTCTGGATGAGAGGGAAGGCGCAGAGGTAAGTCGTTCAGGGGCCTGTCCGCAATGACTGACCACGAGAATGGTGGGAACGCCCTCTGCTGTGAGTTTCCTCAGGACCCTGGGAATGAGAGGAAGGGGAGGAAACATAAGGTAGGGCAAAGCCCAACCAAGAAAGAGGAACGCTTCGGTTGTGGCGGGTCGCGCAGAGGTCCATGCCTGGAGTGCCCCAGAGGTTGCAGGTCACTGCAGACTCCTCCGAATGTAGGGACCACTTGCCTTGGTCGGCTGAGGACCGGCTGAGAAAGACCACTTCCCAGTTGAGGATGCCCAGAAAGAATATCGCTGAGATGGCCGGAAACATGGGTTCCGCCCAAAAGGGAATTTCCCAAAGAAGCAAGCTAAGATAGAAATGCCTTAGTCCCAACATGTTTATGGGGAGTAGGGCTTCTCGGGGGACCAAGGCCCTAGACCGGCCGGTCCTTGAAAACACCTCCCCAGCCCGACAGACTGGCAGGAAGGAGCGCCCCTGAAGAAACAGAGGAAAACTAAACCACCATAGAAGGGACCGACAAGACTGTCGAGATAGAACGATCTTGCGGTCGAGAGACAATGGAGACCTGTCCCACCAGAAGAGAATCACCAGTTGAAGAGGTAGGTGATGAAACTGGGCGAATGGCACGGCCTCCACGGCTGCCACCAACCGACCCAGGATTATTCATGCAAAAGCAAATGGAAACTGGAGCAGGGTGCCGAAGTCATCGGACTCCTGAAAAGAGAGTCAGCCGATTGACCGGCGGAGACTAAAGCGGGCAGAGGCCGCGTCAAACTAAAGCCCCAGGAGAGAGGTTGGATTTGTCCTGATTGACCATCCAACCAAAGAGAGATAAGGTCCGGAGGTCGAGACTTCGACTCTCCAGATTCTGGGCCCTGGTTGGAGCTCTGATCAGGAGGTCGTCCAAGTAAGGAATCCCTGGAACAACTCTTGTCCATAAAAGATGCATCACAGGTGCCAGGACCTTGGTAAGGCCCGCAGGGAAGTAGCCAGACCGAAGTGGAGAGCCACAGTAGAAAAGACCGTCCGGAACTACAAGGCGGAGGTACCGCTGACGACCAGGAAATATTGGGATGTGGAGGCAGGCATCCTTGATTTCAACCAAGGAAGAAAAACTCCCCTTGACCCATGGACGCCAGTGCCGAACGGAGAGACTCCATTCAGAATGGAAAAGCAGAAGATGCTGGGTGAGATGATTGAGAACCAAGATTGGGCGAACAGAAACTCCTTACTTGGGGACCACAAAGAGGTTGGAATAAAAACCTCGAAAAACGTTCCCCTGAAGGAACAAGGACAATAACTCCGTGGATGAAAGGGAACTGGAGCGTGCTCCGAACTGCCTTCGCTAGAGAGGGGGACCAGGAAGGAAAAAGCAATCCCATGGAAGGGAGGAAAATTCGACCCAGTCTCCGTTGACTACCACATCCCTGACCCAGGAATCCTGAACGTGTGTGGTCTAGGCATCCTGGAAGAGGCGGCCCACCATCCGAGAAAAGTCGGCGGGTGAGAGGCGATCCTTCAGGCCGAGGTAGGCCTACAGGTGCCTGATGGGGCCGCAAAACGTCCGGAATGGTAAGCAGACCTCCGGGAGAGACGGGTCAGGAAAGAAGGAGCCCTCTTCCCGTTAAAGCGCCTGGCTGGACCCTTGTTGGCACCAAAGGTACGCAAGACCGGAAAGAGGAGGACTTCCGATAGAAAGTGGTTCTGCGAGCCTTATCCAGAGGCAATAAGGAGCTCTTTCCACCCGTTGCCTCACTTCTTGAAGGCGGTGACCACTTTCCAGGCTTTAAAGGGGTTATCCAGGAAAAAAAATTTATTTTATATACCAACTGGCTCCAGAAAGTTAAACAGATTTGTAAATTATAATATGTAGAGATAGAAAAAATGGGTGGGCACTGCTAGAGAACCACTATGCAGGTGCAGCAATCAATATATACGGGTGTCAGGCTGGTATATGGTGCTGGACAATAATAGAGACACAGTCTTTCATATATAGTAGAACGAAGATAGATAAATGTCCGCACTCACCAAGCCGTATCAAATGATTCGCTTTATTGGATTCTTCAGATATCCATGAAAAAGCATAAGACAAAAACACCCGAGTGCAGGGAGGGGGAGCAGCTCCGAACAGGGAGACTAGGAGCGGCTGTCAGGAACAACAGCACCATTTCGCGTTATTCACGCATCTTCCGGTTCCTTCTATTACTTCTATTAAAAAAAATCTTAATCCTTTCAGTACTTAAGAGCTTCTGAAGTTTAGGTTGTTCTTTTCTGTCTAAGTAATCTCTGATGACACGTGTCTCGGGAACCGCCCAGTTAAGAAGAGGTTTGCTATGGGAATTTGCTTCTAAACCGGGCGTTTCCCGAGACACGTGTCATCAGAGATTACTTAGACAGAAAAGAACAACCTTAACTTCAGAAGCTCATAAGTACTGAAAGGATTAAGATTTTTTAATAGAAGTAATTTACAAATCTGTTTAACTTTCTGGAACCAGTTGATATATATAAAAAAAAAAGTTTTTTCCTGGAATACCCCTTTAACCTCTTCAGGACATAGGGCGTATGGATACGCTCTGCATCCCGAGTCCTTAAGGACCGAGGGCGTATCCATACGCCCGTGGGAATTCCGGCCCCCACCGCTAGCCGGTTGGGGACCGGAGCCGGATGCCTGCTGAAATCATTCAGCAGGCATCCCGGCATATCGCCCAGGGGGGTCATTATGCCCCCCCCATGTCGGCGATCGCGGCAGATCGCTGGACAATTCAGTCCAGCGATCTGCGGCGATTCCGGGTCAATCGGGTCTCCAGTGACCCGATGACCCGGAATTACTGGCTGTTCGGGGCCGTCTGACGGCCCCGAACAGCCAGAGCCTGCAGGGGTGAGGTGGCACTGGTGCCACCTCACGATCGCCCTGATTCGTCGGCCGGATTACCGGCCGACCAATCAGGGCGCCTGCTGCGGGTGTCACTCCCGCACCCGCTCCGCCCCTCTTCTGGAGGACGTGAGCGGGTGCGGGACGTGCACCCCGGGTGCTGGGGACCCCGATCCTCGGCGTTAATGTTGGGATCGGGGCCCCAGGAGCAGCGGCGGCGGCGGGACTGACCTGCAGCGTCTGGATCGTTGGAGGTGAGTGACAGCCTCCTGCTGTTGCTTAGCAACAGCTCCCAGCATGCAAAAAGGGCATGCTGGGAGCTGTAGTTATACAACAGCAGGAGGCAGACCACCACAACTCCCAGCATTCCCTTATGGGCATGCTGGGACTTATGGTTTTGCAACAGCTGGAGGCACATTCTTTCTATGGAAAAGTGTACCTTCAGCTGTTGTATAACTACAACTCCCAGCTTGCACAAACAGCTAAAGTGCATGCTGGGAGTTGTAGTGGTGCATCTGCTGGTTGCATAACTACAACTCCCAGCATGCCCGTTGGCTGTCGGTGACTGCTGAGAGTTGTAGTTTTGCAACAGCTGAAGGCACACTGGTTGTGAAACACTGCGTTAGGTCACAAACTCATACAGTGATACATAACCAGTGTGCCTACAGTTGTTGCAAAACTGCAACTCTCCGCAGTCACCGACAGCCAACGGGCATGCTTGGAGTTGTAGTTATGCAACAGCTGGATGTCCCCCCCAATGTGAATGTACAGGGTACACTCACATGGGCGGAGGATTACAGTAAGTATCTGGCTGCAAATTTGAGCTGCCGCAAACTTTCTGCTGCAGCTCAAATTGCCAGTGAGAAACTACTGTGAACTCCCCGCCCATGCGACTGTACCCTAAAAACACTACACTACACTACCACAAAAAATAAAATAAAAAGTAAAAAACACTACATATACATATACACATACCCCTACACAGCCCCCCTCCCCAATAAAAATGAAAAACGTCTGGTACGCCACTGTTTCCAGAACGGAGCCTCCAGCTGTTGCAAAACAACTCCCAGTATTGTCGGACAGCAGTTGACTGTCCAGGCATGCTGGGAGTTTTGCAACAGCTGGAGGCACCCTGTTTGGGAATCTCTGGCGTAGAATACCCCTATGTCCACCCCTATGCAAGTCCCTAATTTAGGCCTAAAATGCGCATGGCGCTCTCACTTTGGAGCCCCGTCGTATTTCAAGGCAACAGTTTAGGGCCACATATGGGGTATCGCCGTACTCGGGAGAAATTGTGTTACAAATTTTGGGGGGTATTTTCTGCTTTTACCCTTTTTAAAAATGTGAAATTTTTGGGAAAACAAGCATTTTAGGTAAAAATTTATAAAATTTTTCATATGCAAAAGTTGTGAAACACCTGTGGGGTATAAAAGGTTCACTTAACCCCTTGTTACGTTCCCCGAGGGGTCTAGTTTCCAAAATGGTATGCCATGTGTTTTTTTTTTTTTGCTGTCCTGGCACCATAGGGGCTTCCTAAATGCGACATGCCCCCAGAGCAAAATTTGCTTTCAAAAAGCCAAATGTGACTCCTTCTCTTCCGAGACCTGTAGTGCGCCAGCAGAGCACTTTTCACCCCCATATGGGGTGTTTTCTGAATCGGGAGAAATTGGGCTTCAAATTTTTAGGGGTATTTTCTGCTATTACCCTTTTTAAAAATAAAAAATTTTGGGGGAAAACAAGCATTTTAGGAAATTTTTTTTTTTTTTTACATTTGCAAAAGTCGTGAAACACCTGTGGGGTATTAAGGTTCACTTTATCCCATGTTACATTCCCCGAGGGGTCTAGTTTCCAAAATGGTATGCCATGTGTTTTTTTTTTTTTGCTGTTCTGGCACCATAAGGGCTTCCTAAAGGTAACATGCCCCCCAAAAACCATTTCAGAAAAAGGTACTCTCCAAAATCCCCTTGTCGCTCCTTCCCTTCTGAGCCCTCTACTGCGCCCGCCGAACAATTTACATAGACATATGAGGTATGTGCTTACTCGAGAGAAATTGGGCTACAAATACAAGTAAAAATTTTGTCCTTTTACCCCTTGTAAAAATTCAAAAATTGGGTCTACAAAACATGTAAGTGTAAAAAATGAAGATTGTGAATTTTCTCCTTCACTTTACTGCTATTCGTGTGAAACACCTAAAGGGTTAAAACGCTGACTGAATGTCATTTTGAATACTTTGGGGGGTGTAGTTTTTATAATGGGGTCATTTATGGGGTATTTCTAATATGAAGACCCTTCAAATCCACTTCAAACCTGAACTGGTCCCTGAAAAATACTGAGTTTGAAAATTTTGTGAAAAATCGGAAAATTGCTGCTGACCGTTGAAGCCCTCTGGTGTCTTCCAAAAGTAAAAACACGTCAATTTTATGATGCAAACATAAAGTAGACATACTGTATATGTGAACCAAAAAAAATGTTTTCGTAATATCCATTTTCCTAACAAGCAGAGAGCTTCAAAAGTTAGAAAAATGCAAAATTTTCAAATTTTTCATCAAATTTACGGATTTTTCACCAAGAAAGGATGCAAGTATCGACAAAAATTTACCACTATGTTAAAGTAGAATATGTCACGAAAAAACAATCTCGGAATCAGAATGATAACTAAAAGCATTCCAGAGTTATTAATGTTTAAAGTGACAGTGGTCAGATGTGCAAAAAACGCTCCGGTCCTTAAGGCCAAAATGGGCTCCGTCCTGAAGGGGTTAAGCACATGGATCGACGGAGGGCTACCAGGAAACCTGTGACAAAGGCAGCACAGCGGCCGCGCATGGAAGCAGAACACAGAAAATCTCCAGCTAAGGAGAATTGGAGAGCTAATGAGGAACCTGCTGTCCCAAAAACAAATTTAGCCAAAGTCTACACTGTTTTGTCCGCTGGATCCTTAAAGGCAGCCGCATCAGTAAATGGCAGGGTAGTCGCCTTAGAAAGGTGGGAGACTGGTGGATCCACAGTTGGAGAGGAGGACCACCGAGCAATGAGGTCTTTGGTGAAGGGATACCACGCTTAAACCTTCTTGTCAGGGTGCCACCAGGCAGATTCCAGCAGGGCGTCAAATTCAGCGTGAGCTGAAATTCTTGGGTGCCGGACGGCACAAAAAAAGGAGACTTCTGGAGCCACGTCCGAAGTTCCTGGTCCTTTAGATGGGAGGTGTCTTATGTCCGAAACCAATGAGTACACCACATCAGGCACATCCGTGCGGTCCTCAGAGTCTGAGGCCGAATCAGAAACCTCATCCACAAGTTCTCCAGGAGAATGGGAACGAGGTGAAGCAGCCCTGGAAGGGGTCGGGCACGATGAAAGGGAACTGTTGGAGCCACGTCCGAAGTTCCTGGGTCCTCTAGATGGAAGTTGTCTCTTATGGCCGAAACCAATGAGTGCACCATGAACGACATATCCGTGTGGCCCTCTGAGTCAGAGGCCGATCAGAAACTTCATCCACAAGTTCTCCAGGTGAATGAACGTGTGAGGCGGCCCTTGCAACGAGTGGGAGCAATGGGGCGATGCCTGAGAGGGGCTCGCCCGTGCCTGCCCAAAGACTCAGGGGATGAGTGAGATGAAACACCACGACGCTGCGAGAATGTCAGTATAGGGGAAAAACGGGACCCTCCGGAGAGTCGGTGTAGGGAGGGCCTCTCCAAGGCAGTCACCACATACCAGGAGACCTGAGCCAAGTGGGATATAGACTGGGAGAGGGAGGGAACCCAGGCTGGAGGGGCGGCCAAACCCACCAGATGTGGAAGAGCAACCGGGGTAGAAATAGCAGGGGGGTCTGGGGGAGTAGTGGTGTAGGCAGAACAAGTGGTTCAGCAGAACTGGACATTTTTTAAGTTACAACCCTTGTTCCCTAGGCAGCTGTGAGTAGCATTTTGCAATGTCCATGAGAACTGTGGCTGAGATGAGAAAACCTCTGAACTAATAGCCAGAGGGGGCCGTGCTAAACCCAAGGGCTCTGTGATTGGCCCTGCAACAAAAACCCCTATGCGCGGGCACATCGCTGATTGGGGCTTAGTTCGTGCCCTTATGCAGGCTTCGGCAGCTCTGGGTGGGCGGAGTCAATACAGCCCGGACCTTAATGGCGATGCTTACTGTCGGCAGCCGCTGCCTAAGTGAAATTAAGAACGGGCGCCGAGCGCTGTCTGTCTTCAGCAGTCGCGTTACAGTCAAACACCATACACACATGTCCAGTGAAATACCAGACAGACTGCTAAGCCCCAGATATAATAAAAATTCCCCCGTAAAGGCAAGGAGGGAAATCCCTTCTGGCCAGCCCCCATATAGAAGAGTGGGCCAGAAACTAGGGGTCTCCAGAGGTTGAAAGTCTGCTCCTGTGAGAAAAAAAAAAAATAAGGGGGGGGAAATACTCAGTCAGAAGAACTTACCCTGCTGGGAGGAGCCGACTTTTCTTGGTTGCCATAGTGTCAAGCCTTCTAGAGACAGCAGCATATACCCACGGTCTGTGTCCCCCAATGGAGCCGATAGAGAAATGGACATCCCAAATAAATTATATATTGATTCACATATAAAATAAGTCTACTTTTATGTTTGCATCATAAAGTTGATTTTTTTTTTTACTTTTGGAAGACATCAGAGGGCTTCAAAGTTCAGCAGCAATTTTCCACAATTTTCATAATCTGAATTTCACAGACCAGTTCAGCTTTGAAGTGGATTTTAGTGGCCTTAATATTAGAAATAACCCATAAATTAACCCATTATAAAAACTGCACCCCCTCAAAGTGTTCAAAATGGCATCCACTAAGTGTGTTAACCCTTTAGGTGTTTCACAGGAATAGCATCAAAGTGAAGTAGAAAAAATTAAAAATCTTCATTTTTTTACACTCATGTTCTTATAGACCTAGTTTCTTAATTTTTACAAGGGGTAAAAGGAGAGAAAAATCACCCTAAAATTTGTAAGCCAATTTCTCTCGAGTAAGGAAATATCTTGTGTGTGTATGTGAAGTGCTCTGTGGGTGCACTAGAGGGCTCAGAATGGATGGAGCGCCAATAGGATTTTGAGAGAGTTTTTCTGAAATGGTTTTTGGGGGGGCATGTCACATTTAGGAAGCCCCTATGGAGCCAGAACAGCAAAAAAAATTCAAATAAATAAACAAAATTAAAACACATGGCATACTATTTTTGAGACTACACCCCTTAAATTTTACATTTTTACAAGGGGTAATCGAAGAAATAGGGTTAGAAATTTTGGGGGGCATTTTCTCCAGAGTATGGAAATACCCCACGTGTGGACATCAAGTGCTCTGCTGGCGCACAACAGTGCTCAGGTTAGAAGGAGTGCCATTGAGCTTTAGGAGACAGAATGTGGTTGTCCGAACCACTGTAAAATTAACCACCCCTGTGCAAATCACCCATTTAAGCCTCAAGTGTACATCGTGCGCTCTCACTCCTGATCCTGGTTGTGCGCCAGAGCATTTTACGCCCCCATATGAGGTATTTCCGTTACAAATTTTGGGGTCTTTTTTCCTTTTACCGCTTGTGAAAATAAAAAGTATGGGGCAACACCAGCATGTTAGTGTAAAAAAAAAATATATAAAAATGCTTACACTAACATGCTGATATAGCCCCCAACTTTTCCTTTTCATAAGGGGTAAAAAGGAGAAAAAGCCCCCCAAAATTTGTAGTGCAATTTCTCCAGAGTACGGAAATACTCCATATGTGGCCCTAAACTGTGTCCTTGAAATAAGACAGGGCTCCGAAGTGAGAGCGCCATGCGTATTTGAGGACTAAGTTAGGGAATGCATAGGGGTGGACATAGGGGTATTCTACGCCAGTGATTCCGAAACCGGGTGCCTCCAGCTGTTGCTAAACTCCCAGCATGCCTGCTCATTCAGTGGCTGTCCAGAAATGCTGGGAGTTGTTGTTTTGCAACAGCTGGAGGCTCCGTTTTGGAACCTCTGCCGTACAATGCGTTTTTCCTTTTTATTAGGGGGGGGGCAGTGTAAGAGGGTGTATACCGTATATACTCCGTATAAGCCGACCCGAGTATAAGCCGAGGCCCCTAATTTCACCCCAAAATCCCAGGAAAAGTTATTGACTCGAGTATAAGCCTAGGGTGGGAAATACATCCCCCCCGTCATCATCCAGACCCCCGTCATTAACATCCTCATCATTATCACCCTGTCATCATCCAGACCCTCACCATCACCTGTCATCACCACACACCCCAACTTCATCATCCCCTTGTCATCATCCCACACACCCCCTTCATCATTCCCTTGTCATCATCCCCACCCCCCTTCATCATCCCCTTATCATCCCACACCCCCCCTTCATCATACTCTTATCTTCTTGTGAACCATCCACCCTCAGTGGTCTTCAACCTGCGGACCTCCAGAGGTTTCAAAACTACAACTCCCAGCAAGCTTGCTGGGAGTTGTAGTTTTGAAACCTCTGGAGGTCCGCAGGTTGAAGACCACTGCGGCCTTCGACATCATCCAGCCCCATCTCACCCCCTTTAGTTCTGTACAGTACTCGCCTCCGCTCGGCGCTGGTCCGGTGCTGCAGGACTGTCCGGTGGGGAGGTCGTCCGGTGGGGAGGTCGTCCGGTGGGATAGTGGTTCCGGGCTGCTATCTTCACCGGCGGTGCCTCTTCTCCGCGCCCAGAATAGAGGCGTTGCCTTGACGATGACGCAGAAGGACATTGGTAATGAACGTACCTCTGCGTCGTCGTCAAGGCAACGTGACTATTCTGGGGCCGGGCCCGAAGCGCTTAGAAGAGGCCTCCCCGGTGAAGATAGCAGCCCGGAACCACTATCCCACCGGACGACCTCCTCACCGGACAGTTATGCAGCACCGGACCAGCGCCGAGGTTGAAGACCACTGCGGGTGGAGAGTTCACTCGAGTATAAGCCGAGGGGGGTGTTTTCAGCACGAAAAATCGTGCTGAAAAACTCGGCTTATACTCGAGTATATACGGTATGTAATGTTTTGCATAGTATTTTTAGGGTACATTCGCACTGGTGGAGGTTAACAGCGACTTTCCCGCTAGGAGTTTGAGCCGCAGCTCAAACCAAGCAGGAAACTTACTGTAAACACACCCGTGTGAATGTTCCCTGTACATTTACATGGGGGGGAGGGGGTATGGAGCAAACCTCCCGCTGCTTCAAAACTACAACTCCCAGCATGCACTGAGAGACCGTGCATGCTGGGAGTTGTACTTTTGCAACAGCTGGAGGCACACTGGTTGGAAAACCTTCATTTAGGTTCAGTTAGCTAACGCAGTATTTTCCAACCAGTGTGCCTCCAGCTGTTGCAAAACTACAACTCCCAACAAGTACTGATCGCCGAAGGGCATGTTGGGAGATGTATTTATGCAACAGCTGGAGGTACACAATTACAACTCCCAGCATGCCGAGACAGCTGTTTGCTTTTTGGGCATGCTGGGATTTGCAGTTTTGCAACATCTGGAGGGCTACAGTTTAGAAACTACTGCACAGTGATCTCCAAACTCACGATCTGGTTGTTGCAAAACTGCAAATCCCAGAATGCCCAAACAGCTGTAGTTTTGCAACATCTGGAGGGCTACAGTTTAGAGACCACTATATAGTGGTCTAAAACTGTAGACCTCCAGATGTTCCTAGGCAACTCACCGGCTTCCGTAGGATCCAGGGAGCCGCATCACCGTCCTCTGCTGTCGCAAATCACCGCCTCCGCCAGTCCCTGTCGGTTTCCCCGTTCTGCCCCGCCTATTGTGGGTGGGCAGAAAGGGGTAACCGAAAGTTAAACCCCCCCCCCCCGATCTGCTATTGGTCATCGCTTCTAGACGAACAATAGCAGGGATAGAAGGCACCTCACTCCTATACCTTCAGGAGGATCGTTTGTGTCTTTGACAACCCTGATCCCCCTTATATTCCCAGGTCAACATAGACCCGTATGACCAGGAATAGCCACAAATCGCCGGTGAAAATTCACCGGCGGAACGATATCAGCAGTCACACAAGTCCGGTCCCCACCCGGCGGGGACCGGAATTCCCACAGACGTACCGGTACCCAGGGACCCAAAGAACCACGGTCCCATGATGTAGCGGTACGTCATGGGTCCTTAAGGGGTTAACGGCTGTTAGACTATAATGGGATTTTCTATGGGATTTTTCTAATAGCAGTTTTAACCAGTTATCTCCCGTTATTAAAAACGGCCGTTATTTTGTGAAATCCTGTTCATTTGCCCGTCACAAAATAACGGCTGTTATTAATAACGGGCGATCCCCTCCTTATAACAGCTGATCAGTTTAGTTTCACAGGGCAATTGATTTAGGAGATATTGACACTACAATTTTTATGTGCCAGTCCTTTGGGACAGACCCAGACATTATAAGCACATACTGTGTAGTAAAATTACAAAAAGGATAAATACTTGCCTTACTATTTTTTTCTGTCACTGCCATCCATGTCTGTTAATACTATGCTATAACAGGTACTGGTACTGGACACCACAGAGGGACATTTTCATAAAAGGTGGAAAGATGAGGTTGAGACATTACTAAAAGGAGCATCTCTAATGTAAACTCACCAGGTTAAATCTGGCATTTGAGGCAGCATAGTCTGTCCCATCCTTCGTGGTTTCCTAGCTTTTATTTCTGATAAGAATAATGCTTCACAATTTTGCTCTTCCAGAAGCTTATCTAAGTGCTCTGAACTTTCCTGTTCAAATTCAACTCGACACAAAGGAGCAACAGCCATGCTCTTCTTTATTTCAAAGGGTGCAAACTTCCCACATGGTTGAGCAAAAATCTAAAAATTAGGAAATACAATATAAATACAAAAGCAGTGTTCATCAGAAAGCCTAGCGCTGTTTTATATTCACATGATCAGTTACATTTAGTGTTCCTGTCACACACGCACACAAAAAACACTTGATATGTTGCAAAGACCGGTTTTGATCTGTTGAGTGTTCAGACCCCGGACAATCATTAGAACAAGGGGCAAGCAGCATGTATCGCTACATTTGCACTCACTGCATGAGATGAGCTACAGACTTAAATTGGAGCTCATATCCTGCAGTGGGCTGGAGATCGTTCAAGCTGGGGTTACACAAACCTACAAGTACACTCCTCTCCGTTTTTTCTAATGATTTGTGTGGGGTCTGAACACACAGACCTCAACCGCACAGAACTTTTGATATTATTCTGCAACACGCAAGTTCTCGTTTACCCTTTTACTGTCAAAGTAGTATGTAATCGGTCATGACTTCAAGAACAAAGAAAGCAAAACTATTATGATATGAAGACCGAAGCTTTAACTGGAGAGCTTGGAGAGTATTAGCCTTTTATATTCATGTTTCATACTCAGACCCAATGAGAAAAATCATGGTGTAGTAGTATACTTAACTGACAGGATCAGCTGCACACCTTGAACTTTAAAAAAAGGTGTTGTGCAAAGAATAAGAAAAACAAAAAAATATTCGTACCTGTTAGTCCATGAAAGCATTAAAGGGGTTATCACAATATCCCACTGGATAGGGGATTACAAGATGATCAGTGAGGGACGACCTACAATCAGGCACCATTGACCATAAGAATGGAGGTAATCTGAATTTAGAGCCAATTGAGAGGTAGCACTACCAGACTATATGGGCCAGAATTATTTCAGACAATCAAACTGCGTGTCATCCATCTTAATTGTTCAAGTCAAAAACTCCATGTTGTGTAAAGTTGATTCTTAGTCTCAAATTCCAGAATTTCACACAGTGTCTGCAAGTGTGAAACATCCCTTTGTCTTTGTTTATATAAACCATTTTATGGCTCAGATGAGGGATTTGGAATTCCGGTTACTTTCAGATAAGGAGTATAAACACAAACTTCGGGAAGATACTTTGATAGAGAGATATATATATATATATATATATATATATATATATATATGTGTGTGTATATATATATATATATATATATATATATATATATATATATGTGTGTATATATATATATATATATATATATATATATATATATATATGTGTGTGTATATATATATATATATATATATATATATATGTGTGTATATATATATATATATATATATGTGTATATATATATATATGTGTATATATATATATATATATATATATATATATATATATATATATATATATATATATATTAGCCAACTACTGTATCTATATACATGAACATACTTTTTCTTATATTCTTGATAGTAGTTAGATATGCATTCTCAATATTATTGATTATTCGTAGAAGGTTTATGTTATAACACATACAATTTGTAACCTAAATAGGTTACAAGTGGAATGTGGTATTACATACAGGCTAACTTATAGGTGCAGGAAAACTAAATAGTTTTCCTGCACCTTTAAGTTAGCCTGTATGTAATCTGATGGTCTGATTTTGTCCCATGAACAGAGTCTACATAGATTTAGGACTCTAATAGACTAATAGTTTTAGGACTGTAAATCTAGACAACTTACTGAAGAGCTACTAAGTTAATTTCGGGTGCGACCATTAATGCCACATTCAGATTGAAGACTTGGGAAAATCCTGAAAGGTCTATTGTATGTTTATGCTATATCTCGAAATCGAATTAGTAAAGGAAATTCCACTCTGCATAGCCATCAATAATTTATATACACTGTATATATATACACATCAATAATCATTTACACTGCTCAAAAAAATAAAGGGAACACTAAGATAACATATTCTAGATCTAAATGAATGAACTAAATCGTATGAAATACTTTAGTCTTTACATAATTGAATGTGCTGACAACAAAAGCACTAAAATTATCAATGGAAATCCAATTTATAAAACCAGGGAGGTCTGGATATGGAGTCACACTCAAAACAAAAGCAGAAAACCACACTACAGGCTGACCCAACTTTGATGCAATGTCCTTAAAACAAGTCAAAATGAGGCTCAGTAGTGTGTTTGTGTGGCTTTCACGTGCCCGTATGACCTCCCTACAACGCCTGGGCATGCTCCTGATGAGGTGATGGATGGTCTACTGAGGGATGTCCTCCCAGACCTGGACTAAAGCATTTGCCAACTCCTGTACAGTCTGTGGTGCAACATGGCGTTGGTGGATGGAGCGAGACATGATGTCCCAGATGTGCTCAATCAGATTCAGGTCTGGGGAACGGGCGGGCCAGTCCATAGCATCAATGCCTTCCTCTTGCAGGAACTGCTGACACTCCAGCCACGTGAGGTCTAGCATTGTCTTGCATTAGGAGGAACAGAGGGCAAACCGCACCAGCATATGGTCTCACATGGGGTCTGAGGATCTCATCTCTGTACCTAATGGCAGTCAGGCTACCTCTGGCAAGCAAATGGAGGGTTGTGCAGCCCCCCCAAAGAAGTGCCACCCCACACCATTACTGACCCACTGCCAATCCGGTCATGCTGGAGGATGTTGCAGGCAGCAGAACATTCTCCACGGTGTCTCCAGACTCTCTCATCTCTGTCACATGCTCAGTGTGAACCTGCTTTCATCTGTGATTAGCACAGAGCGCTAGTGGCGAATTTGCCACTCTTTGTGTTCTCTGGCAAATGCCAAACGTCCTGCACGGTGTTGGGCTGTTAGCACAATCCCCTCCTGTGGATGTCGGGCCCTCATACCACCCTAATGGAGTCCGTTTCTGACCGTTTGGACATATACACATTTGTGGCCTGCTGGAGGTCATTTTGCAGGGCTTATCCTGCTCCTTGCACAAAGGCCAAGGTAGTGGTCCTGCTGCGTTGTTTACCTCCTACGGCCTCCTCCATGTCTCCCGATGTACTGGCCTGTCTCCTGGTAGCGCCTCCATGATCTGGACATTACTCTGACAGACACAGCAAACCTTCTTGCCACAGCTCGCATTGATGTGCCATCCTGGATGAGCTGCACTACCTGAGCCACTTGTGTGGGTTGTAGACTCCATCTCATGCTACCACTAAAGTGAAAGCACTGCCAGCAATCAAAAGTGACCAAATCATCAGCCAGGAAGCATAGGAACCGAGAAGTGGTCTGTGGTCACCACCTGCAGAACCACTCCTTTATTGGGATGTCTTGCTAATTGCCTATAATTTCCACCTGTTGTCTGTTCCATTTGCACAATAGCATGTGAAATTGATTGTCAATCAATGTTGCTTCCTGAGTGGACAGTGTGATTTCACAGAAGTGTGATTGACTTGGAGTTACATTGTTTTTAAGTGTTCCCTTAATTTTTTTTGAGCAGTGTATTAAGACAAAGCTTCATTCATAATATCTTAGCGGGAAAATCATTGTTGCACGTATTAATATATTTTGTGATTAATATACTCCTTTCTTAAGTATACCAACCACGTATGGTATATACCGTTGATATCTATGCTGCCATCTTGTGGTCTATTTTGAATACCGTTGTGAAGTAGGGCAGTATACTCCCATCTAGTGGACAAACTTTAGGTATTACTGTGACTTAGTATGGTATGACGACACATTGATCTGCATATTCTATCGTATTTTATAATTCTATATTTTAATTAATGAATTGTATATTTTAACATATTTGATTGTTGATGTCTTATTTGTGCAACAATAGTCTTATCTTCTAAGTATTAACAAATAGAGGTATTTATTGTGTCGACCTCTAAGGATCTCACTTATATTTTTTTTATCCGCGGTACTCATTTTTATTTTTGAGAGTTAACGTTTATTACTTTATCTTCATCGCGTATAAATTATATGACAGTACGCATATTCGGCCAACACCCTTTTCATTCTCTATGAGACTTTTAAACAAAGCTGAAAGTCCTATACGCAGTGAGAGCAAAAGCCAAGCACACATGCGTGTTTCAACTCTTGTTTTATTTATTTATTTTGTTTGAGTGAATAAATAAAAAATGCTGCATTTGCAACATGCTATAGTAGAAAAAACTGAAGTAAAATAAAAAGCAAAACATGGGTGGGAATACAGAACAATACAATAAAATAGGATAATGAATACATTTAATTTTGCAACCCACAAGCCCTCATGCATGGATGGCGTATCAGAGCATTCATTTCATAACCGAATTAGGAAAAACATTACATAATTTCAATTTCTTACCTTTGGAGTTTGTGATGTTTTAGGTTTCTGTAAAAACCTTGTAATTTCTGCTTTTTCTGCTTTAATGCGCTAGAAGAAATAGGATTGAAGGTTATTTAGTTGGTTTTCGACCACAGTATAAAAACAACCCACATATATAGATAAGCTCTCCAAGGGTTCTCTAATATGCCCACAAATTAACAAAAAATAATAAAGAACCTATCTTCCTATCAAAGTTAAGGGAGCATGAAGAATGGAAATTTTCTGAAAAATTGACAGATGTGGAGTGGAGTAGTTTAATGAATTTAACCCTTTAAAAACGCAGGATTTTTCCGTTTTTGCATTTTAATTTTGCACATAAAATTCCATATTATGGCTTATTTTCTCCACCACCAATTCTACTTTGCAGTGACAGTCATTTTACCAAAAAATCCACAGCGAAACGGAAAAAAAAAATTTCATTGTGCGACAAAATTGAAGAAAAAAAATGTAATTTTGTAACTTTTGGGGCTTCTGTTTCTACTACATGCAGGAAAATATATACCTTAGAAATTCTCATCTTCGGACCCCTATAACTTTTTTATGTTTCCGCTTACAGGCCGGTATGAGGGCTAATTTTTTGCACTGTGTTTTGAAGTTTTTATTGGTACCACTTTGTATTGATCGGACTTTTTGATCGCTTTTTATAAATTTTTTCATGATATAAAAAATTGACCAAAAAGATGCTATTTTGGACTTTGGAATTTTTTTGAACGTACGCCATTGACCGTGCAGTTTAATCAGACATACCAAAGCCGTCCCTCGGGTGGGCAGATAGTCAGGCAGACTGCTGTTCCACTGCCGCCTGCAGCAGTTTACGGCCCAGACTAGCATCAGCCGATGCGAAGGTATGAACCCGGTAGAACCTCAAGAAAGTGTGCAAAGACGACTAAGTAGCCGCCTTGCAAATCTGCGAGGCCGAGGCTTTGTTCTGGAGAGCCCAGGATGCCCCAACAGAAACGGGTAGAATGAACCACAACCCTGAAGGGAGGAATCTTCCCCCTACAGCGATAGGCTTCCGAAATGGCAGACCGGATCCACTGGGAAGTGGTGGCCTTGGAAGCAGGTTGTCCCTAACGACGACCTTCCATAAGGACGAAAAAGGAATCGCACTGACAAAACGAAGAAGAGATAAAGAGGTAATACCTAACAGCCCGATCAGTACCTAACAGCCCGATCAGTCTTTGAGGGATCTATCCAATGTGGGTTAGTGTCAGACCAATAGCGGTGGTTTTGTTTGTTAACTTCACCATTCACATAAAAGTTTGCCTCATCACTGAACAATTCCAATTTTGTTTTGCCCATTCTGCAGCACCTGCAACTAAGGATACTGGAAGCCTGTGCTAGCATTTCTCCTGCGGTGTTGCTATCAGTGTGTGAAGAGTGGGAGAAGAGGGTTGCATTGTCAATCCAACACAATGGGCAGCACATTGAACACATTTTATAAGTGGTCAGAAACTTGTAAATAACTCATGAAAGAATAGAGTTACATTAAAACCAAGCACATCATTGTTTTTCTTGTGAAATTCCCAATGAGTGATGTGTCACATGACCATCTTATTGAAAAAACAAGTTGGATTCAAAATGGCCACCATGGTCACCACCCATCTTGAACAGTTTTCCCCCTCAAATATACAAATGTGCCACAAACAGGAAGTTAATATCACCAACCATTCCCATTTTATTAAGGTGTATCCATATGTCAGAACCAATCAGAAAACTGCAGCAATGAGCCTAATCATATTTCTAAATTTTGAATAGAATAGCAGCTATGTGGTACAGAATGCTTATACAGATCCCTGGCAGGATTGATAACCTGCTTGTGGATAATTCCAATTATACAGGGAAAAGACACTGGACCCCTATCCTCAGCATATCAAAAACGTGTCACAGGGGTAGGGTATCGCACCTGAAAAAAATAAATAAATTGCAATCAGTAAAGGTACAAAATGTTTTGCTTACCAGATCCGAGATAAACATATAAGGAAGACTGTACTCACATAGTGCTGTATGAGAGCTGGTAAATTGCTACCTAAAATAAAAAAAACATGCAGAATCATTATGTAAGGTCAATAGTGACCGACACTGCACAGACCGCTAAAGTAAACAAGTGTTCAGCAGTACTTACAAGGTAGTAGCAAGGTGCCAAGATCAGCTCTGCAATGGCAGAGCGCCCAAACGATGAAAGGGAGCGCACGCCAAGTGAGCGCACTGGCGTCTGTTAACTAGAGCAGTGCTTCCGGGTTGTATCAAGTGAGCGGCTCCCACGTGACGCACTGAGTGGGAGCAGCGCAGGCGTCGGAGCAGAGCGGCTCCGAAATGAGCCGATGTGTGATAACTGAGGCTGTCTATCAATAGCAATAGAGAAACAGAAACTGGTTTACTGGCAGGAGTGTATCAGGGATAATATAAGCACTGCGGAAGGAAGGACAGGGGGACATACTGATACATTTTGGAACAAAATTAGAAGAAGAAATACTAAATAGTTGATAATGATAAATAAAGACTGGAAGGATTGTAAAAAAAATCATATGTGGTAAGCTAGTTGAAAAACCGAGAGGAAAAGATAATTATAAAGTGAATAAAAATGAGGATGTAGAAATAGCGAAAAAGAAAAAATAGAGATATTCGTAATTCAAAGCTGATGGATGAGAGGAGAGTACCTAATGTATCGCTACACGCAAAGTGGGCAAATCCTGTATTAAATAGCTGGCAGAGGACCAGGTAATTTGCAAATATCAGTTGACAGGAAATATAATTCTACCTAAACTGTAGGGCCACTGTATGTATAAAAAGCAAAAGAATAACGTGTTATCACTGAGACCCACCTCTCCTAACAAGGGGAGGGGGCAGTAAAACTGGGCCTAAGAGCCTAACCTGACCCTATAGACCCTATTCAGGCAGCCTTAAGCCTAGACAGCACTGACGCTCTAAAAAGGACAGTACCGTAAAACAGGAACCTCCTACTACATCCTAAACGCCCTAACTCTAGGGGTGGAACTAGGACAAATGGCCCTAACAGCCTAAACAATGCCACCCATATTTGGGGGAGGGGGGGGGGGGGGTCTCAGTCGTAGACCAATTAGTTTAACAAGAACGGGGCAAAAGAAAGCTCTTCATTAAGTCCAATTGGGGACATAGGGGGGTATTTAACAAAGAATTTGTGTGTTTTTTTAACATAACTTTGGTGCAATACTTTGGCGGTGTCTTTTTGCGCCAAAGTTTGGCACATTTTCATTTTTACAACTTTCTCAAAATCACACAGTCCTGTGTGCGATTTTAACTTTGATCAGTAATTCATCATTTGCACCAATCGATCTTTGGCGCAATTTTGCGCCTTTACTTTGGGGCACAATTCACCGCCAAGAAATTTTGCACATGGAGAACACACATAGCAATGTCAGAAAATGTAAAGGTGTCAAAATACATTAAACAATTTTTTTGTGAAAGCAGCGACACCTCCGGGGCTGCTCAATACTATCCTGCGACATAGTTGTCTCTGAGGGACCTTCACCCTCCGTTGAGCCAGCATTGGACATAGCCACACAGGTTCAAGAAAGTTAAGCAATAAAGTAACAAAAAAAAAAAAAAAAAAACTACTCAAGTTGAAAAAAATAAAAATCCATTTCACATGGTGGCTATAAACCCCACAAAAGAAAATAACTCACGTCGCTTGCTGATATGCTGCAGGAGGGACTCTGATATGGCTGCTCTACAGGGTATAATACACTGAGGTGGTAAGTTCTGTGTAAAAGGCGCTGTGAACAGCTGATTTCAACATTTGAGCCAAAGTTACTAACAACTTACACCAAATTATAAATTTGGTGCATGTCCACGAAAACCAAAGTGAAAAAAAAAGGGTAAAAAGAAACTTTCAACAGGCAAAATTGATAAATAGCCCCCATAGACTAACTTGAAGATCCAGAAAGTTTCTTTTTGTAAAAGAATTCTGTCCAGATTTCCGCCCGCAGTGAGGGCTTGACTTGTTCAACTCCAATAAAGGAGAGGACCCTTGTATCCCCCTGATGGAGGGCATTAACATGCAGATAGGGGTGTCACGTTTATGTTTTATATCTCCCAAGTGTTCAAGGATCCTCCGTCAACTTGCGGATGGTCTTACCCACGTAATTAATGCCACAAATACAGGTGGCATCAGACAATGGCCCAAGAGCTACAGTTAATAAAATCATAAATACGAAAAACTTGTCCTGTCCTGGTATCCTCAAGAGACCTGGTCGAAGGTAGTATCCCCCGTTTAAGGGGGGCCGGGTGGAAGGACTCCAACCTTAGGAGTGCATTAGTGGCCGTAGGTTTTCTATACACAATACGTAAATTACCACAAATATCCCAGGAGATGTACACATCAGGAAAGGAAATACCCTCTTTCTGAATATCAAAAGTAAAGGAGAGGCAAAAGGGAGTTTATATTAAATGCTTGTATATACTGCTCAAAATCATTTTTGGTGCCTGCCCACAATATAAAAATGTTGTCGATATAGTGCGACCAAAAGGTGGCGTTATCCGACAAAAACTCAGGTTCGAAGACTGTATTCGCCTCCCACCAGCCCAGAGTGAGATTTGCATACGATGGGGCACAGGGACTCCCCATCGCAGTACCTCTAAGCTGGTGGTAGTACCCCCCCCCCCCCAACAGAAAAATCGTGAGTAAGGATGTAACTGAACAAGTCCAAAACAAATTTATTGTGGGCCTGGTTAAATGACCCTCTTGTTGTAAGAAAATAGGAGACCAGTTTTAAACCCACATCATGTGGGATGGAGGAATATAGGGCTTCAACGTCGATAAGATGCCAGCAACACATTCTCTTCAATGTAAGACCCTCAAGCTTAGTGAAAAGATCAACAGTATCTCTGGTATATGAAGGCAATGATTGGATAAATTCACGTAATACTTTGTCCACATAGATTCCTCCAAACACCCACCACAATTGGCCTACCCTTGAGGGGAGTGATCCCCTTATGGATTTTGGGGAGAGCATAAAAGGTAGGGGTGATAGGAAGCCCTAGTTCCACCCCTAGAGTTAGGGCATTTACGATGTAGTAGGAGGTTCCTGTTTTACGGTAACGTCCTTTCTAGGGAGTCAATGCAGTCTAGGCTTAGGGCTGTCTGAATAGGGTCAGGTTAGGCTCTTAGGCCCAGGTTTTACTGTCCCCTCCACTACCCTTGTTAGGATGGGAGGGTCTCAGTGATAACACCTTATTCTTTTGCTTTTTATACATACAGTGGCCCTACAGTTTAGGTAGAATTATATTTCCTGTCAACTGATATTTGCAAATTACCTGGTCCTCTGCCAGCTATTTTTCTAACACATGATTTGCTCACTTTGCGTGTAGCTATACATTAGGTACTCTCCTCCCACCCATCCTCTTAATTACTAATATCTCCATTTTCTATTTCTTTTTTTGCCATTTCTACATCCTCATTTTTATTCACTTTATAATTATCTTTTCCTCTCGGTTTTTCAACTAGCTTACTACATTTCATTTTTTACAATCCTTCCAGTCATTATTTATCATCAATTATTTAGTATTTCTTATTCTTCAAATTTTGTTCCAATATGTATCAGTATATCCCCTTGTCCTTCCTTCCGCAGTGCTTATATTATCCCTGATGCACTCTTGCCAGTAAACCAGTTTCTCTTTCTGTATTGCTATTGATGAGAGCCTCAGTTATCACACATCGGCTCATTTCGGACTCAGTGTGTCATGTGGGAGCCGCTCACGTGATAAAACCCGGAAGCGCTGCTCTATTTAACAGATGCCGGCGCACTCACTTGGCGTGCACTCCCCGGCATCGTACGGGCGCTCTGCCATTGCAGAGCTGATCTTGGCAACTTGCTACTACCTTGTAAGTACTGCTGAACACTTGTTTACTTTAGCGGTCTGTGCAGTGTCGGTCACTATTGACCTTACATAATGTGAGGAGAAAGGGTAAAAAGAAGCCGGTACAGTGGAGGCGCTGCTCGAGTGGTGAAATTACTGAGAAACTCAGGCGGTGCAGGATAACGATTTTTATTAATATAAATTGGGAGAACGCGTTTCGGCATCCACTGATGCCTTCCTCAGGTCCACTTAACAATTCCCATATTTCTATGTTCAATGTGGGAGAGCTGGAGGATGATCCTGTCTTGGCGTCTGCACCGCTGCTGGTCTGTCTGGACAGACCAGCAGCGGTGCAGACGCCAAGACAGGATCATCCTCCAGCTCTCCCACATTGAACATAGAAATATGGGAATTGTTAAGTGGACCTGAGGAAGGCATCAGTGGATGCCGAAACGCGTTGTCCCAATTTATATAGATAAAAATCGTTCTCCTGCACCGCCTGAGTTTCTCAGTAATTTCACCACTCGAGCAGCGCCTCCACTGTACCGGCTTCTTTTTACCCTTTCTCCTCACATTGCATATCGGCTCCTTATTATGGAGCTCGATGCCGGTGGGAGAGCAGCAGCTCATCCAATACTAGGGCTGCACAGGTCCCAGTGCGGCCCCTCCAAGGTCGGTATATCACTGTTGGTGTGGTGGAGGTGCACATCAGTGAATACATTTCTCTTAGGGAGCGCCCCCTGCACCTTTTTTCTCCCCTCTCGTTTTCTAGCTTCTGACCTTACATAATGATTCCGCATGGTTTTTTATTTTAGGCAGCAATTTACCAGCCCTCATACAGCACTATGTGAGTACAGACTTCCTTATATGTTTATCTCGGATCTGGTAAGCATTGCATTTTTTACCTTTACTGAGTGAAATTTATTGGTTTTTTTTTCAGGTGGGATCCCCTACCCCTGTGACATGTTTTTGATATGCTGAGGATAGGGGTCCAGTGTCTTTTCCATATATAATTGGTATTATCCACAAGCAGGTTATCACTCCTGCCAGGGATCTGTATATGCATTCTGTACCACATAGCTGCTATTCTATTAAAAAAAATGTATAAATATGATTGGGCTCATTGCTGCAGTTTTCTGATTGGTTCTGACACCTACATCTACTAATGTACATTGTTCACTTTACCTCTGCATTTGGATTTACCCGATGAAGTTCTCTATGAACAGAAACACGTTGGGTACTTTTCTATAAAAGGTTTTTTTTGTCTGTACTATTTGGTGTACAGTAACCTATAGTTGTCATGCGATAACTGGGGAGTTGCATTCTTGTTCCCCACTTTGATACACACACCCTAGTAATTATTTGGTGTGCATTTTAATATAATCCTATTAAAAGTTATATTTTAAGGCACCTACTTAGTTGTATGCACCAACCTTTTATGCGGCACCATATCAAATGATTTGGGAAAATCCAAATATACGACATCCAGAGATTGCCCCTTGTCCAGTCTGGAGCTCACCTCCTCATAAAAGCTGATCAGGTTAGTTTTACAGGACCAATCCCTCATAAAGCCATACTGATATGGAGTAGGGATCGACCGATTATCGGTATGGCCGATATTATCGGCCAATAATCACGATTTTGGGCATTATCGGTATCGGCAATTACCTTGCCGATAAGCCAATAATGCCCCGCCCCCCGCATCGCCACAGTATATTTTTATCAAGATCCTCCAAAATAGCATCTTTTAGAAAACCCTCAAACAATTTACATAAAACAGAGGTTAAACTAACAGGTCTATAATTCCGGGGGTCACCTTTTGACCCCTTTTTTAAATATTGGCACCATTTGCCATGTGCCAGTCCTGGGGGACTGTCCCTGTCACTATAGAGTCCCTGAATATTAAAAATAGGGGTCTATTCCATTACTTAATTCCGGGGGTTAAATGCAATCTGGACCTGGTGATTTGTCTTGATTTTTTTTGTAGGCGGCACTGCACTTCTTCCTGGGTGCACTTCTTCCTAGAAAGGTGATCTGTACTGGGGAGTTTACCTTATCTCGCTTTATTTTACCTGGCATTTCAGTTTCCTCGGTGAATACAGTGGAGAAGAATTTGTTTAATCTATTTGCCTTTTCCTGACCCCAGTTTATAATTTCTTCATTATTTTTTAAGTGGCCTACACTTTCATTTTTTTACCTTTTTGCTATATTATTTTATATTAATATATATATATATATATATATATATATATTTAAAAGAAAATTTTGGGGTTAGTTTATCTCTTTGGCAATGAGTCATTTTTCGGCTTTTATCTGTTTTTTTACATACCATATTTAACATTTTTCTCTATAGCTTTTTAAAGCTTCTTCACTGCCGTCCTATTTTAGTTGTTTAAATGCTTTATTTTTGTCATTTATTGCCCCCTTAACATTCTAATTCATCCATATTGGTTTTCTTTTATATCTGACCCTTTTATTCCCATAAGGTATATATATCTTACAGTGAGAAGATATTTTTATAAGTCTCCCATTTAGTGTCAGTATTCTTGTTCTGAGGACATTGGGAGAGATCAAAAACTGTCCAAAGGAAAAATTGCCCAGTTGCACATAGCAACCAGATCGCTTCTTTCATTTTTAACAAGGCCTCTGCAAAATGAAAGCAGCAATCTGGTTGCTATGGGCAACTGGGCAACTTTTCCTTTGCACAGGTTTTGATAAATCTCCCCCATTATGCCATTTTATATTGCTAAGGGTTTCTCAGTTGATCGATCTTTGCCTTCTTAAAGTTCATTGCTTTTGTGGCATCTAGAGAGATTCCCTTATTGAAGAACAAGTTATATATTATGATCACTATTTCCTAAGTATCCTTCTACTTGCACATTACTCTCAGGTCTGTTGGTGAAGTGAATCTCCTCCTCAATCTTCAAACTTTTTTTTAAAGGGACTTTCCTAAAGCTCTGGGCCTTCCGCACAAGTGTCGAGTTGAACAGGCTCACCGCTTTGGCCAGATAGAGACTGAGCGCTCACGTACAGGAGCAGACGCTTGCTCGAGACAAGTTATCCTGAAGCAGTTTTATTACGACAAGATGGAGATCAAAGGCCTTTCGCAGACGTACCTCGTCCTGAGCAGACGGGCTTACAGTAAAGTTTGTACTGAGCTTTATTAGGTCAAATGATCCAACAATACCCAGCAACCCTGAATGTTTTCCATCCAGATGGGACTTTCACTTAGAACCCAGCAGCAGCAGAGGCAGCTCTCCTGGATCTATTGGCGGACTCCGCTCGACCTTCTTGATCCTTCACGTCGCTCTCCATAACCAAGGGGGCAAAATGACACCACTTCCAGACCTCTCAAATGCAGGGATGATCATATGTGCTTGCCGTGTGAGGCTAGAAAGTGCAGGAAGTCAGTGGGAAGACGCAGAAGGAGTTGTAGCAGCAGATCCTGCTCCAAGGACTGAGTATTGACTATTGCTCTTTTGACCTTTCTTGTGTTTCCCTATTTCATTGTGGGAGCCTAGATTGTTGTAGTTTGATCTGAGTAGAGGGAGGCATGGTTGCTGTATTTGGATACGGGAATCCTGGGGTGGGTACAGCTCCCAACTGACTATGACTTGCCCCGGCCTAGTCTTTATATCCAGGGGGGTGCAGGGGTGGGGCCCGTGCCTCCACACATCTGAAGAAAGTGAAGTCCTTCACCCGATTAGCAGCTTCCTTTATTCCACGCTGGGTGCTGCATTTGTTCTGGGCTCATCTGTTTTGTTCAGGTTTTTGTTCTTTCTTGTTTGTCTGGTTTGTGAATTCCCATTCCGGTGTGGATGTACCTGTTGGTTTCCCGCTGGCCACTCTTTTCTACCCAGTGGAGCCTTACTCTGTCTCCTTTGTCTGGTTCCTCCTGTGTCTGCTACTTTCCTCTTCCTCTGTTTCTAATCTTCTGCCCCCTTCCTCCCTTCGTCCTTTTGTCCCATGGCAGTTTCATCCTCCCCCGTTTGTTATGGGGGTTTCTGTATGATGTGTGTAGAGTTATTTATTGGAATGTTAAAGGAATAGTCCAGTGGTGAACAACTTATCCCCTATACTAAGGATAGGGGATAAGTTTGAGATCGCGGGGGTCCGACCGCTGGGGCCCCCTGCGATCTCCTGTACGGAGCCACGACAGCCCGTGGGAAGGGGGCGGCCGACAAGCCCTCTCAATACAACTCTATGGCAGAGCCGAAGCGCTGCCTTCGGCAATCTCCGGCTCTGCCATAGAGATGTATCTCCGTTATCTGGCCGGAGAGCCTGGCCCCCATACAGACAGATCGCAGGGGGCCCCAGCGGTCGGACCCCCCGCGATCTCAAACTTATCCCCTAAGTTTTTCACCACTGGACTACCCCTTTAAAGGGGCTGCGCTACCTCCAGAAACTGATATCCATTCTGCGTTTTCGTTTGCGGCTCGATGTGGTTCTCCTTCAGGAGATGCATCACACAGAGCGCAACTTTCAGATGATGCAGAAATTATGGCTTGACAAGGGAGGGGACCTGAACTCTGTGGTGGACCCCCTTGTGGACCAGAACAGCTCATCTAGACTGCCAGTGGTCATCCGCTAAAATAACAAAGTGCTCCCCCCTTTTCTATCTCAGACAGGTTTACAGGACGCATCTTCACCCAGATGGCCACGAGTACACACATTTTCCACACACAAAGTTGATGGTCTCGTATGGACTATTTCCTGGTCAGTTCCTTGATGTGTACTCGTTTGAGTACGGTGGAAGTCCAGGACATGGTAATTTTGGACCATTCTCCAGTTGTCTTGGAGCTCATGCCATCGTGCCCTAGAGGGTCTGACTACCTTTGGAGATTTCCATTCTATTTGACTAATGACTAGGCATTTTTGGACCTTCTGCGGGGGTGGTGGGAGTTTGAGATTGACAAGGCCGCTCATGTAGGCTTTACTGGGAAACAACAAAGGCAGTGCTTAGGGGTAATATTATGGCATATAGCAGTTCTCTTAACCTCTTAAGGACCCCTGACGTACCGGTACGTCATGAGTCCGCTACCGATCTATAACGCGAGGCCACGGGACCCGTGGCTAGTAGCGCGCAGCACCACAATCAGTGCTGCGCGCTATTTACCCTTAAGGCGCGGCATTCAAAGTTGAACGCCACGTCTAAAGTGAAAGTAAAACTGATAGGGATGACCCTTATGTTTCTAATGACTGATCAATATTAATATTAAAATGCCATTGCTGCTGGAATATTATCTGTTCCCTTACCCTTTAACCCAGATACATCAGAATGCTAAATGCTATTGCTGAATATTGAGGAAGAGCTTGCTTTCCTTAATTCAAAACATTTCATCTTATCGCTTTGTCTGTAACAGACTAGAACCTTGGTGTCAGGATCCGGGCTAGCGGCTGGTGATGACACTGGAGGTGGATCCCCTGTACCAGAGGCGATGACGCGGGCCATACTGGGGAATCGGTTCTAAGCAGTTACCGGTTTTCACCAGAGCCCGCCGCAAAGCAGGATGGACTTGCTGCGGCAGTAACTACCAGGTCGTGTTCCCCAGTAGCGACTCGACCTCTCTGGCAGCTGAGACTGGCGTGGTACACAAGGACTAGACAGAGGCGAGGTCAGACGTAGCAGAAGGTCAGGGCGCGCAGCGAGGTTCGTAGTCAGGGGCAACAGCAGAAGGTCTAGGTACACAGGCTTGGGACACACTATAACGCTTTCTCAGGGCACAAGGCAACAAGATCCGTCGAGGAGAGGAAGGGGAAGTGGGTTTTTATACGTTAGGGAGTGATTGGGCCAGGCACCAATTAGTGGTGCACTGGCCCTTTAAATTAAAGCAAGTCGGCGCGCGCGCCCTAGGGAGCGGGACCGCGCGCGCCGGGAGGAAGCAGACGGGGGAGAGAGGTGAGTGAGACGGGGCAAAATTCCGAGGGCGGACACGAGCCGTGCCTCGGATCGCGTCCCCTCCGGGGACCAGAGAGCAGCGCTCGCGGTCAGCAATGCCGACCGGAGCGCTGCAGCCAGAGGAACGCCGTGAGCGCTCCGGGAAGGCAGCGGCACCCGGAGCGCTCGGCGTGACACTTGGGATGGAGACTAAATACGGGACGTCTAAACATTGGACTTCGTGGAAAGATGGAGAAATCTCAAGCTAGAAGTCTTGCAGGATAAAAACTTATGCTACGCCACAAATGACTAATCAGCATATAGAATGACGCATAGTTTTATCCTTCAACCCATATACTCAGAATGTTATCTGCTTGTGACTCTGAACAGAGGCCCTGAGACGACGTCATGCAGGAGTAAGAAAGACTAAACATCTGAAGAGCAGAGAAATTTTTTCCCCAAGAAATTAATGGAAACTAGATATGCTAATATATACGGACACAATATTTGAACAACCAATCAAACTGTTTTGACTGGTTAATTGTGATGTCATAATCAATCCTCCTACTTTGCACAATGTTAAAACCAACTGTTTCTTCCTGCATAAAAATAGAACTCTTTTGGGAGCAGCAGAGCTTCGTGCCAAGAAAGAGTATACCAACATATCCTGTGTGGTCTTTATCTTTTTGTGTCGACACTTGGCAAAGTATATAGCAGCCCAGTCAATCACATTTGAGAGCCCCCACTCGGTCAATCCTTGACAAAACCATGCTGGTTAGCTCAGGGAGCTGTTTGGGATCGCCGCTGCGAAATCGCGGCATCCCGAACAGCTTACATGACAGCCGGAGGATCCCTACCTGCCTCCATGCTGTCTGATTGCCGAATGACTGCTCAGTGCCTGAGATCCAGGCATGAGCAGTCAAGCAGCACAATCATAGATCAGTGGTTTCTTATGAGAAACCACTGATCAATGTAAAAGATCAGTGTGTGCAGCGTTATAGCTCCCTATGGGAGCTATAACATTGCAAAAAAAAAAAAAGTGAATAAAGATCATTTAACACCTTCCCTAATAAAAGTTTGAATCACCCCCCCTTTCCCATAAAACTAAATAAAAGAGTAAATAAAAAAATGAAATCAAACATGTGGTATCGCCGCGTGCGGAAATGTCCGAATTATAAAAATATATAGTTAATAAAATCGCACGGTCAATGGCGTATGCGCAAAAAAATTCCAAAATCCGAAATAGTGCATTTTTGGTCACTTTTTATATCATGAAAAAATTTATAAAAAGCGACCAATAAGTCCTATCAATGAAAAAATGGTACAGCTAAAAACTTCAGATCACAGCGCAAAAAGTGAGCCCTCATATGCAGAAAAATAAAGTTATAGGGGTCAGAAGATGACAATTTTAAACTTTTTCTACATGTAGTTATAATTTTTTTTCCAGAAGTACGACAAAATCAAACCTACATAAGTTGGGTATCATTTTAATTGTATGGACCTACAGAATAAAGTAAAGGTGTCATTTTTACCGAAAAATATACTGTGTAGAAACGGAAGCCCCCAAAAGTTACAAAATGGCATTTTTTCTTCAATTTTGTCTCACAATGATTTTGTTTTCCATTTCGTAGATTTTTGGGTAAAATGACTGACGTCATTACAAAGTAGAATTGGTGGCGCAAAAAATAAGCCTTCTTATGGATTTTTAGGTGCAAAATTGAAAGAGTTATGATTTTTTAAAGGTAAAGAGGAAAAAACGAAAATGCAAAAACTAAAAAAAAAACCGGGCCTTAAGGGGTTAAACAAAAACAGGAGGGTTCCCCACCCCAACCCACAAACTTAAATGGCAGGAAGCGGCCAAGTTTTTGCCCTCTCTCGTAGGAGATCAGGTGGGTTTTATGAAGACGCGCTCAGTGGTCACGAACATCCGTAAAGTTCTGGTGGCCATGGAAAGTGTCCAGCACCAGTCTCTGTCAGGGCTCCACCCTGCCTTGCTCCCACTTTATTCTGACAAAGCTTTTGAGAATGTTTGGTGGGACTGGCTGGGACTGGTGCTGAACAAGTTCGGGATCACAGGTCTCTTTAGTTCCTTCGTATCGGGTACCTATGATGGTCTAACGGCCAAAATATACACCCCTGGTATTAATTCTGTCTTTACGTGCTTCCTGTGGCAGGATAAGTGCCCGCACATAGCTTTACAGAAACTGGACACCTTTGACCTTTCCCAGTCACACATCCTTCACGCTCATCAGGTACATTCTTTATGCTGCTCCAGACTTCAAGACCTCACACACGAAACTACTTCTCATACCTTAGATTATATCATAGGCCTGGAGCAGAGGGGGGTTTCTATATCACCACTTTACCTGGCCTTCCGCACTCAATTCCTCAAACTAGACCCTAAGGAGGTCTTTATTACTTGGATGCAGTGGATGGGTGACACTGACATACATGCCGCTATTTTAGCAGGCTGGGGGGGGCGATTTGCAAGCACGTCATTAATGAAAGATGGAGGGAGACCTATTTTAAGATGTCTCTCACCTACTTTCCCAGATAGAATTACTAGTTTCCCCAAGTGTAACTCTCCACTAACAAATTTGTATAATTGGAAGACTTGGAAGAGAGCGAAAAAGAGACCAACAAGGGGGGGGGGGGGCCTTGTGCGTTCCCACAAAAAACGGATGGATAAAAGAATGGCGAACACCGCCCTTAGGTAGTGGCCGCTTACCATAAGCGAAAGGAAAATTTGCATGTAGACCCAACTTGTTGGGTTTCCAAGATGTGAACAGCCAGCTGCTGAGCCTGGGTCCCAGGAGATGGAGTGAACCAATCCCGACGAAAATGATGCGGAGAAGAAAAAACGACCCTTGAAATGGCGCTGCTGGTGTGATGAAAATCAAATTCCAAGCCAGGGATATTTTCAAACCACTGGAATGGTTTATTTGGAGCGTAAAAGTACAATAATGTACTTTTATTGTTTTATGCTCCAAATAAACCATTCCAGTGTTTTGAAAATATCCCTATGGAGAAAAAGATAGAGCAGAGCTCCTCATAGGGCAATACGTTTGGAACAATGTAAATACGTGTATGGTGAGGCTGTAAAACAAGTTAGTCTCGCTCACCTTGTACTGTTGTGTATATAGACACAACAGCAATAAGCGAGTGGTTCAAAGTGATGGTGGAGCAGCTTCCTGGAATCGGCAGCAGGTAAACCTGTCCGAGGTATTAGATGCAAGTGCTGGTGCTAGGCAGGAAAGGTACCAGGTTCTATAGCGCAATCCACCACTCAGGCGACCGTTTTTAGAAGTTTGCCAAGAGAGGCTTTATTTTCATTGCCTGATACAGCTATGCGGGCAAGCAGGTAGCTGGACATGCGGGGAGCGGGAGCCAAAGCTCTCAGGTGCAAGGGGCGTACCACAAAACGACTAGTTTCACGTCAGAAATTACGCTTCTTCTGGTGAGTTCGCCAGAACTCACCAGAAGAAGCATCATTTCTGACGTGAAACTAGTCGTTTTGTGGTACGCCCCTTGCACCTGAGAGCTTTGGCTCCCGCTCCCCGCATGTCCAGCTACCTGCTTGCCGCATAGCTGTATCAGGCACTGAAAATAAAGCCTCTCTTGGCAAACTTCTAAAAACGGTTGCCTGAGTGGTGGATTGCGCTATAGAACCTGGTACCTTTCCTGCCTAGCACCAGCACTTGCATTGAAAATATCCCTGGCTTGGAATTTTCTTTTCATCACACCAGCAGCGGGTGCGAGACTGTCAGATCATTGGAGGGTGCTCCTTCCATTTATGCCCCAGTCTCTTATTTAATCAATTGTGCCTACCGGAGGGGGAGCCGGGAAGGGAGGAGACTGTTTCCAGTTTTATCCATGTGGCACTTTTGGTGACGCTTAAATACCTATTGGCTAAATGGTTAGACGCAGACACCGGATACCAAAATGCTGGTATCGCAATTGAAAGTCTTTCTGGGCGTTGACAGGCTGGATGCTGAACGGCATTGCAACTCTAGTAACAAGAGGTTTTTCAGAAGTGGCCGTCTTTTACTGTGACCCACTTAGACTCTTCGGGGATTGCTGACATAGTTCGTCCTTTCAGACACACGATATGGCATAATCTTGAATTTCTGAAGAGCACTCTAGGAGCCCTGCGGTTACCTGATGACTAACTGTTTAGATTTTTTCACTACTGTGCTTATTTCTCTGATCCCCTGCTAGTTAAAGGAGATGTCCGGTGCTCACTTTTCTTATTTTATCCGTTCCGGGCTGAAAGATAAAAGAAAACAAATTTTCTCTTACCTGCCTAGGCTCCCCCGATTCTTCGGTACAGGTTTTCGGTCCCCGGGCTGTATTCTTCTTACTTCCTGTTAGCCCGGCACGTCACACGGAGCTTCAACCTATCACCGGCCGCAGCGATGTCCTGCCTCGGCCAGTGATAGGCTGAAGCTCCGTGTGACGTGCCGGGCTAACAGAAAGTAAGAAGAATAAAGCCCGGGGACCAAACGCCTGTGCCAGAGCACCGGGGGAGCGTAGGCAGGCAAGAGAAAGCTTATTTTCCTTTTTTTTGGCAGCCCGGAATGGATACAATAAGAAAAGTGAGCACCGGACATGTCCTTTAACCTCTTAAGGACCCAGGACGTACGGGGACGTCCCCGCACCCTGGGGCTTTAAGGACCCAGGACATCCCCGTACGTCCTGGCGTTTTCCGGTCCCTGCCGCGCACCGGGCAGAGATCGGAACTGGATGCCTGCTGAAATCCTTCAGCAGGCATCCAGGGCAAACGCCGAGGGGGGCCATGTAGGCCCCCCCATGTCGGCGATCGCCGCAAATGGCAAGGGAAATCGCCCTTGCAATCTGCGGCGATACCGGGCTGATGGGGTCTCTGGGACCCGACCGCCCGGTAATTTTGCATGATCCCGGCTGTCACAGACAGCCAGGATCATGCTGGAGCCTAGGAGCGAGGTGGCAAGCCGGCCACCTCCTCCTATACCCTGCGATCTGTCGGTTAGTTAACCGACCAATCGCAGGAGGGGGGCGGTTACTTCCTCCCGCCCTGCCCGGCCCCTTGAAGTCCGGAGAGGGCGGGAGGAAGACCGGAGGACGCGGCGGGGGATGGGGGAGTGCTGGGGACCGGCCCCGGTACTTACCTCGACCCTGAAGACCCGGATCCCGGCGAGGAAGATGGCGACGGCGGCGACAGGTGAGTAGATCTTCAGCCGCGGTCGGGCCCTTTACAGCAATGCACGTCGCCGTAAAGCGACATGCATTGCTGTAATGGGACCCTGTAAACTACAACTCCCAGCATGCCCAGACAGCCCTTGGCGTCTGGGCATGCTGGGAGTTGTAGTTTTGCAACATCTGGAGGTCCACAGTTTGGAGACCACTGTGCCCTTCCAGATGTTGCAAAACTACACATCCTCAGCATGCCCTTCCTGTCCAGGCATGCTGGGAGTTGTAGTTCTGTAACATCTGGCCCTTCAGATGTTGCAGAACTACAACTCCCAGCATGCCTGGACAGTTTTGGCATACTGGGAATTGTAGTTTTGCAACATCTGGAAGGGCACAGATTGGGAACCACTGTATTAGTGGTCTGCAAACTGTAGTCCTCCAGATGTTGCCGAACTACTACTCCCAGCATGCCTGAGAATGTTTGGGAGTTGTGGTTTTGCAACAGCTGGAGGCACACTGGTTGGGAAACTCTCTGTTTCCTAACTCAGTGTTTCCCAACCAGTGTGCATGCTGGGAGTTGTAGTTTTGCAACAGCTGGAGGTCCCCCCCTGTGAATGTACAGGGTACACTCACATGGGCAGGGGGCTTACAGTGAGTATCAGGCTGCAAGATTGCAATGCAGCAAATTTTGCGCGGCAGCTCAAACTCGCAGCGGGAAACTCGCTGTAATCCCCGGCCCGTGTGACTGTACCCTAAAAACACTACACTAACACAATAAAATAAAAAGTAAAAAAACACTTCATATACACATACCCCTATACAGCCCCCTCCCCAATAAAAATGAAAAACGTCTGGTACGCCACTCTTTCCAAAATGGAGCCTCCAGCTGTTGCAAAACAACAACTCCCAGTATTGCCGGACAGCCGTTGACTGTCCAGGCATGCTGGGAGTTTTGCAACAGCTGGAGGCACCCTGTTTGGGAATCACTGGCGTAGAATACCCCTATGTCCACCCCTATGCAAATCCCTAATTCAGGCCTCAAATGCACATGGCGCTCTCACTTTGGAGCCCTGTCGTATTTCAAGGCAACAGTTTAGGGCCACATATGGGGTATCGCCGTACTCGGGAGAAATTGCCTAACAAATCTTGGGGGTCTTTTTCTCCTTTAACCCCTTATGAAAAGGTGAAGTTGGGGGTCTACACCAGCATGTTAGTGTAAAAAAAATTAACTTTTTACACTAACATGCTGGTGTTGCCCTATACTTTTCATTTTGAAAGGAGGTAAAGGGGAAAAAAAGCCCCCCAAAATTTGTAACGCAATTTCTCCCGACTACGGAGATACCCCATATGTGGGCGTAAAGTCCTCTGGGGGCGCACAACAAGGCCCAGAAGGGAGAGTGCGCCATGTACATTTGAGGTGATTTGCACAGGGGTGGCTGATTGTTACAGCGGTTTTGACAAACGCAAAAAAAAAAAAAAAACCACGTGGCCCCATTTCGGAAACGACACCCCTCACGGAATGTAATGAGGGGTGCAGTTAGAATTTACACCCCACAGGTGTCTGACAGATCTTTGGAACAGTGGGCTGTGCAAATTAAAAATTTTGTACAGCCCACTGTTCCAAAGATCTGACAGACACCAGTGGGGGGTAAAAGCTCACTGTACCCCTTGTTACGTTCCTCAAGGGGTCTATTTTCCAAAATGGTATGCCATGTGGGGGTTATTTTGCTGTCCTGGCACCATAGGGGCTTCCTAAATGCAACATGCCCCCCAAAAACCATTTCAAAAAAACGTACTCTCCAAAATCCCCTTGTCGCTCCTTCGCTTCTGAGCCCGCCGAACACTTTACATAGACATATGAGGTATGTGCTTACTCGAGAGAAATTGGGCTACAAATATAAGTATACATTTTCTCCTTTTACCCCTTGTAAAAATTCAAAAATTGGGTCTACAAGAATGGAGTGTAAAAAATGGAGATTGTGAATTTTCTCCTTCACTTTGCTGTTATTCCTGTGAAACACCTAAAGGGTTAAAACGCTGACTGAATGTCGTTTTGAATACTTTGGGGGGTGCAGTTTTTATAATGGGGTCATTTGTGGGGTATTTCTAATATGAAGACCCTTCAAATCCACTTCAAACCTGAACTGGTCCCTGAAAAATTGTGAGTTTGGAAATTTTGTGAAAAATTGGAAAATTGCTGCTGAACTTTGAAGCCCTCTGGTGTCTTCCAAAAGTAAAAACACGTCAATTTTATGATGCAAACATAAAGTAGACATATTGGAAATGTGAATAAAAATAAAAATTATTTGGAATATCCATTTTCCTTACAAGCAGAGAGCTTCAAAGTTAGAAAAATGCAAAATTTTCAAATTTTTCATCAAATTTGGGGATTTTTCACCAAGAAAGGATGCAAAATGTTACCACTATGTTAAAGTAGAATATGTCATGAAAAAACTCTCTCGGAATCAGAATGATAAGTAAAAGCATTCCAGAGTTATTAATGTTTAAAGTGACAGTGGTCAGATGTGCAAAAAATGGCCGGGTCCTAAGGTGTAAAATGGCTGGGTCCTTAAGGGGTTAAGATGGCTCTTCTGACACAGATTGATGGTTTTATTTTTTTTTCCTTTCTCCTGCCTCGGTTTTCTGGGGATTGCACTGAGGGAGGGAATTTATAGACATCTGCACGGGTGGCCAGAGAGACTTTACCTGCTTCCAGAGATTACCTTATCGGGTCTGTTGTCTCATTACCTGGGACATTACTTTGATTTTGTCTTATTTTTATGTAGTTTTCTGTTCTCTAGTAAATCGTTTTTGATTTTGTATTGGAAAAAAAAATGCTTAATAAAATAAATAAAATAAAATGTGACCCAAATGGTAGCAATGAAAGAGTCCACTTGTCTCCCAAAAAAATTTTTGCACCCCAAGGCCTCTTCAACTTTACATGATGCCAGGAAAATATCCTAAACTAAAAGAAGGCCCCAAAAATCACAGAACGCCTTGACGTCCGAGGCCTGTGTGAGACACGTAACGTAGAATACAAAGGCCACATTTGGGATATTTATAAAAACGTCAGAATGCAGATAAATCTTGTGTTGAATTTATCTGTAAACACCTGCTGTGTTACAGAAAAACAAAATGGATAAAATGGAAAGTTTGCAAAAAAAAATTAAAAATGAAATGCAGTTTTTAGAGTGCGATGATTTATGGGGGTAACACACAGGCCCTTCAATTCCACTTTAGAACATAACTGGTCCCAGAAAAATTAGATTTAGAAATTTTCTTAGAATGTTTATCAAATGATGGGAACAAAGTAGACATTGTAAATGTGAATTATTTATTAA
This sequence comes from Hyla sarda, assembly GCF_029499605.1. NCBI lineage: Eukaryota > Metazoa > Chordata > Amphibia > Anura > Hylidae > Hyla > Hyla sarda. Next base: position 268,603,655 of record NC_079189.1, on the reverse strand, counting down.
TTTGGTGTGGCATAACTATTTGTTGAATGAGTAGAAAATGTCAAACCTAGAAAAATGCAATTTTCCACAAAAAATACTGAATAAATCAAAATTTACCACCAATGTAAAGTACAATAGGTCACAAATTTTTTTTGAATTGCTTTCATTAATAAAAAAAGTGTTCCAAAGTTATTACCATATAAGTGCACACATTTTTTAAAGTCTGCCTTTGTCATTAAGGTCAAAACAGGCCAAGGAGTAAAAGGGTTAACTTAAGGAAGTGCCTCAAATTCTACAAAGTGTGGAGATCATTAAAGGGGTTCCCCGGTGCTTACACATCTTATCCCCTATCCAATGGATAGGGGATCAGATGCCTGATCGCGGGAGTCCCGCAGCTGGGGACGCCCGTGATCATGCACGCAGCACCTAGTTTGTAATCAGTCCCCGGAGCGTGTTTGCTCCGGGTCTGATTACGGGCAACTACAGGGCCGGCAGCGTGTCACGCCTCCTCCCCCGTGTGACATCACGCTCCGCCCCTCAACGCAAATCTATGGGAGGGGGCGTGACAGCAATCACGCCCCCTTCCGTAGGCTTGCATTGAGGTCTTTAAAGAAAAAAAAGAAAAAGGGTGAACAATCGCATTGTTTATATCCAGGGTCATTTGACAGGCATGGGGTGTTATTGTTTAACCCCTTAAGGACTCCGTGTTTTTCCACTTGAATGTTTTCCTCCTCACCTTGTTTTTAGCACCCCCAATTCTACTTTGTAATGACAGTCATTTTACCCAAAAATCTACACCGAAAAAAATTCATAATATAAATATATAAGTAGAGCAGAGTTGACACAGTTCACCCTTGTGCCCTCGCCACGACACGGACAGGACCCCAGTCCAGCAAATGCAGTAGAAATAGAGAAAGTCCAGCGTGGCAATTCAAGCAATACTTGGTACTTTATTCAGCAATCAGCCAACATGGAAGACATAGCTCTATGGAAAACTGGTAATTGGTTGAGTCGTGATCTAAAGTTTTATCGGTACCATTTTTGTTTTGATCGGACTTTTTGATCACTTTATAAATTTTTTTATGGTATAAAAAGTGACCAAAAAAATGCTATTTTGGACTTTGGAAATTTTTTTGCATGTACGCCAATGACCATGCAGTTTAATTATATATTTTTATAGGTCGGACATTTACGCACGCGACGATATCATGTTTATTTTTATTATTTTATATATTTTTTTATATGGAATTTGGGAAAAGGGGGTGATTTAAACTTTTAATAAGGAAGGGGTTAATGGGTGTTTTTAAACTTTTTACACTTTTAGGAGGAATCATTGGGTTCCTCATACAGATCAATATGGTTGCATAGAACCATATTGATCTGTGTGCTCTGTGCTCGATTGATAAAGCCTGGCCCTGCCAGGCTTTATCATTCAGAGCACAGCAGCCAGCATGGAGCAGAGGTAAGCCCTCAGGCTACCTCCACAGTGGATCGACACGATGGCCCGACAAAAAGTATCATATGTCGATACTGCTTTCAAGATACCATGGCCTCTGAGAGGCCATCGTATGTTGAAAATAACGTATGTCGAGGCCATCGTATCTCGAGGGGTTACTGTATTTAGATATATTTAGATGCAAATCAAAAAATGTTGCAGTATCTTGTAATACCTTTTTTATTGGACTAACAATTTTGTAGAGACAAGCTTTCGGGATTCCTCCCTTTATAAAGTACAAAGAAAATCTAAACTCACAAGCAGAAGGCACAGGTTACATCTTTCAAATATGCATAGGTTAAGACAATAGAATTCACACTAAAATGGGCCATAAATTGTCCTGCTATAGGAACATAGACTTAATAGAGAAGGATGAGAAAAAGGGGGAGGGACTGGTGATTAAGAAGGACATAGTGAGATGCAAAAGAGAATACAGTATAGTATAGTACAGCACATGTTATAAAAATTTTTGATAATGAGATTAGCTCAAACCCACATTCAGTCCCCTGTTTTTTGAGTCAAAAAACAATTTTGGCTTCAAATGTAGCCAAAATAACACTTTTTTTTACTCTAAAAACAGGGGACTCAATGTGGATTTCAGCTTTTTATCTCATCAAAATTTCTTCTAACCCGATACCCCGGGGAAACACTCCCTCATATCTCATCTCCTGGCGGCAGCCAAATCCCTTATCCCCCTGTACTGGCTTACCCCTACTATACCATCTGTTGAGGAATGGGTGACCAAGGTTCATCAGCTGTGTAGGTTCGAAGAGATGTGCCATAGGACAAATAGATCTTATGACAAATTTTTGAAAACGTGGCAGCCATGGCTGTCCTCTAATCACTGTTCAAAATGATCTGATAATTGTGCTCATGGTGGTGGTCATTTGGGAGGTCGAATCATCTTTCTAATAATTTTTTTTTCTACCTGTGTACACCTAACTTATTAATAATTATGATAGATAGAGATAGATAGATAGATAGATAGATAGATAGATATATATATATATATATTTATTCACACACACTAGCTGTGTACCCGGCGTTGCCCGGTTTTTCCTTCCTCCTCCTTGTTGGGGGAAAAAAAAAAAAATCAACAGAGGAGGAAGCTTTTGACCTACCCCCGACCTGTAATATGTGCACCAGGTATTGAAAAATCTCCAGCCGTACAGAAGTTATGTGAGAACATACATTTCCCATAGATTTTCATGGGACTTTAAAAAAAAAACCCGACCCTCACAAATGGGGGTGGTTAAGGGTTAAAGCGCAACTGTTATGGAAATTATTCCCCCCAGGCTAATAACATGATAGTATAGATGATCCATGTAATGCAGCTGTACTTTTGGCTGCTGTTTATCACTCTTTAACAGCAGGAAAATAGTTTTATCGTGCGGTCAGCAACAGACGGATAGGCGAGGCTGGGGATCATAATGCCCCACCTCCGCCACACCTATCCCCTGTAAGTGAGCGCTGGACCACTGTGTGATTGACACACAGGTCCCCACCCTCCGATGTCCATGATGTGCGGGCCGGCGTGACTCCACTGATGCTATACATATAATGTGCACCTTTAAGTTATATGAAATACAGCTTCTTCTGCTTTCACTACAGGCAGTGAGCACACTCCCGTTGTCTGCCGCCAGCTCAGTGCGCCTGCACAGTGTTAGATGCAGGGAGCGAGCTCTCTGCCTGTAGTAAAAGCAGAAGCGGCGCGTCTCCGGCACCATGAGAAGAAAGAAGAATAGTACGGGCACTGTATTTCATATAACATAAAGGTGCACATTATATGTATAGGCTCAGTGGAGGCCCGCACATCATGGACATCGGGGGGTGGGGACTAGGGATCGACTGATTATGGGTTTGGCCGATATTCTCGGCCGATAATCACGATTTTGGGTATCGGCAATTACCTTGCCGATAATGCCCCGCAAGTTTCATGTTAATATCTTTAGCCGTTTGGACGTGATGCTGGAACATACACACACACACTTTTCGGTAAAAAATGACACCTTATCTTTATTCTGTAGGTCCACACAAAATGATAACCTACTTATATAGGTTTGATTTTTTTATTACTTTTATTATATGGTAAAAATCGGAAGTACAAGCAAGAAAAAGTTAAAAAATGTCTTCTGACCACTATAACTTATTTTTCCGCATACGCGGGGATGTACAAGGGCTCACTTTTTGCACCGTGATCTGAAGTTCTTATTGGTACCATTTTTGGTTTGATCTGACTTTTTGATTGCTTTTTATTCTTTTTTTAAGGTATTAAAAGTGACCAAAAACACGCTATTTTGGATTTGGAATATTTTTTTTTTTTTTAACATGTATGCCATTGACCATGAGGTTTAATTAACTTTATATTTTTATAGTTAGGACATTTACGCACGTGGCCATACCACATGTTTATATTTTTATATACAGTTTATTTTTTCAAATAGGAAAAGGAGGGATTCAAACTTATTAGGGAAGGTGTTAAATCACATTTATTAACTTTTTTTGACACTTTTTTTACTTTGTTATAGCCCCCCTATAACATGCAATACTCTGATTGCAGACATCAATGCTATGACATAGTATTGGTCAGTGTTATCGGCGCACCACTGCTCCTGCCTGGATCTCAGGCACGGAGCAGTGAATCGGCGATCAGACAAAGAGGAGGTAGGGACCCTCCTTGTATCCTAACAGCTGATCGTTACACCGCGGTGGTCCCGATCAGCCTGACTGAGCTGGCGGGAATGCTTATTTACTTACTTTGAACGCCGTGTCTAAAGGGTTAATAGCGGGCATCACCGCGATCGGATCCCGGCTATCGTTAGCCGCCGTAACAGACCCGATGTTATATTGCAGGAGTGGGCAAAGGACATACAGGTACGCCCTGCGTCCTTAAGAGGTTAAAAAGTGTATATATATTATAATCTATAAAAATCTGATTCTAAATATGGTACTTTAAATAACTTCCCATCTGACTGACAGACCTTTCTGTCAGCATGTCAAAAGGTGATTTTTCAGTGTATGACGTGTGCACGCTGCAGAAGAATTGCTCACGGTGAATTTTTTTTTTTGTAAATGTTCAACCAAAAATGTCATTTACCTTCTTAAAAGCCCCTGTGCTGTTGAATATCTGCAACATTAAAAACTCATACAAGAAAGACAGTAATTAGAAGTTATTAACAATCTAAACCCCTTTCTAAATTTGATGAAACCACAGTTGCCAAACATTTTTTCTTACACCAATGCTGTAAATGATCAAAAGGTGGCAGGTGATTGAGGAGGCTCCACTAAATTTGAATGAGGACATATACAGCATTTGCTTCATCAAAGTTTTATTGATCAGAGTAAGACACATCCAGGGAAGAACGAAGTATGCAATTTGAAATCATTTTTTAAATATCTTAGTATCCTGGCTGTACGTTTTATTCTATGTTCGTAAATCAGATGTAAGCTAGATCTTTAAAGGGGTATTCCGGCTTTATACATCTTATCCCCTATCCCTAAGTGATGTTACTGGATAGGGGATAAGATGCATGATCGCAGGGGTCCTGCCGCTTGGGACCCCCACGATCTCTCTGCAGCCCCCGGCATTCTGTGCTGGGTGCTGCCTCAGACGGGGACGTGATAGACATGAATGGAGGAGCATGGCTTGATGTCACTTAGGGATAGGGGATAAGATGTATAAAGCCGGAATACCCCTTTACATGGAGTCTTGTACCTGACTTCAGTTTGCATGAGTAAGGGGGCACACCCCGAAGAGTCACGAGTCAGAATTCAGGTTGTTTGAAATAAATATAGAAATCAACCCTTATTTGTCTTTTGTATATTGCAGTGTACTTTGTGAAGACAGAAATCACCATAAGGAAATTGCAAGAACCGTTAAAAGGGGAACTATGGTGGAAAATTGGGAAACAAAAGTTTTCAAATCAACTGGTGTCTAAGTTAAAACCTATTTGTAAATTATTTTCATTTAAAAATATGAAGCAATCCAGTAGTTATTAGCTGCTGCAAATCTGAAGTTCTTTCCGGTCTGACAGTAGTGCTCTCTGCTGACACCTCTGTCCGTATCAGGAACTGTCCAGAGTATAAGTAAATCCCCATAGAAAACCTCTCCTGCTCTGGACAGTTTCTGACACTGACAGAGGTGTCAGCAGAGAGCACTGTTGTCAGACTGGAAAATAGAGCTGGGCAGCATGACCAAAAATGTGTATCACGGTATTTTTGTAAGTTATGGCGGTTCCACTGTATTTAACGGTATTGTCCCCACCCCACCCCCCCATCATGTGACCAGTGGGCGCTGCTTCTCTAAACCCCCATCTGCTGCCTTTGCAATGTAATTTACATGCTTTGCACTCAGCAGAGTCTGTTCCTTTAAGACCCTCCATTTTCTTGAAGCCTAGAGGCGGGCCTTCTCTCTAAAGCTTAGGGCTAGCCCCGGCACGTCTCATTCATTCCAGCTCCAGCCACCACAGCGATAAGATCCACAGGACTTCTTGAAGCTAATACAGACTGCAAATCTGATAAATACCAAAGCCTGTGAGTAAGGAATTGCTAGTTATCTCGTGTAGAGAGATGCTAGGCATTTGTAGATAGATAATGTGTTTTCAGTGTGTAGTAAGTGAGCACATGTTAGACCCTATCTATGTATTAGCTATGCATAATGTAAGGCACTTGAATAGCCATGCTTATATTTGTCTTTCATATGTTTTACAGTTTTACAGCATGTTCATTATATCTCAGTAAAGATTACATCAGTTAAGCAAACCAGCGTGTCTTTCCTTGAGATTCGGTATAAACTTGATGTGAAGCTGTGTCAACGAGACAGCGGAGACATTATAGTAAAAAGGCTTTTAAAACGTTAACAGAAGCAGTTAATCAGCTTTGAATAGTCCGCAGCAGTAAAAGACTCATAAATCCTGTGCCCTGCAGTCTGTCGGAGTAAGGGCGCGAAGCACTAGACAGTGAAACTAATTCTATCTCGTGCTATAACACCGCTGTGCTGTGTCCAGTCATCATCATTATCTACGCTGCCAGCTAAATCAAGATGCAGAACCCAGAGAACAGCACTGACAGTTAACCCTCAATGCTCCTATAAAGAGGAAGACACCTTGCCAAGAAGCAGATCTAGGTGCACAGCATTGTCTAGAGCGTCCAGTCAAACAAATCTAACTTCGGTTAGCGCCGATGCATCAAGATTTGAACGCTATAGTTCTAGACACTCAAGCACCACCAGCCTGTCATCTGCTAGCGCCATAGCAACGAAGGCAAGAGCGAAAGCTGAGGCAGCTTGTGCAATGGCGTCCTATGCAAAGCAGGAAGCTGAATTGATGAAAGAACAAGCAAAAAGTGAATCTGAAGCACTTAGAAGAAAAGCAGAAGTGCAAGCATCTTTACACTTACTGCAACAGCAGAAAAATGCTGCAGCAGCCTTAGCCGAGGCAGAAGTTTTCACAAGGGCTGCCGAAGCTCAGTTCGCTGACATAGAAACCCAGATGTCACCCCTCAGCGCAAGCCAACGTACCCATGAGTACATACAGTCACAAGCAACCATGTACACTGACCAGCAGTTCAATGACGCACCAAGACCATCATTGACTCCACCAGCAATAAGCAACTTTGATTCTACACAACACTGCAAGACTGAATCGGAACCTCAGGGTAGGAAGTCAAGTGGTTGCATGCTCAGAGACCAATCTGCCAACCTGACAAGAGTGCAAACGGATGCTAATGTACTCCCTCCTCAAGCAAATACAAATCTGGATTATAGCAGAAAGACTTACAACAGAGGAGAACAAAGCAGACTTAGTCAAGTACCTCATCAGCCTTACCAGCCGCAGCCATAACCTGAGTTTACACCCAGGAAGTATTCACCAGATGCAGCAAGAGCTACAGAGGTAGCAAGATTCCTGATGCGCCGTGAGATAGTGAGCGCTGGTCTCATGAAATTCGACGACCGTCCAGAAAACTACTGGGCCTGGAAGTCATCTTTCCTAAGCGGTACCCAAGACTTAGATCTGACAGACAGAGAAAAGCTTGATCTGCTAGTCAAATGGCTAGGACCAGAATCCACTGAGCAAGCCCACAGAATCAGATCAGTACATGTTCATGACTCAGCAGCAGGACTTGCAATGGTGTGGAGGAGACTAGAACACTGCTATGGGTCACCTGAAGTGATTGAAGATGCTCTTCTGAAGAGGATAGAAAACTATCCAAGAATGACAAACAAAGACAATCAAAAGCTGAGAGGGTTTGGGGACCTACTCTTAGAAATAGAAGCCGCTAAGTCTAGTGGATATCTGCCAGGTCTCTCATACTTAGATACAGCATGTGGAGTTTATCCCATAATCGAGAAACTTCCTTTCAACTTGCAAGAAAAGTGGGTCACTCAAGCATCAAGATACAAGAAAGATCATCGAGTCGCATTTCCACCATTCGCCTTCCTTGCTGAATTCATCGTAGACAAAGCTGAAACACGCAATGATCCAAGCTTTGCTTTCCTGAACAAGAGATCTGCAAGCTCCCCAAAGGTAGAGCAAAAACATCCAATGCTTTACAAAGAACGCAGAGCAACAGTTTCTGTACGGAAGACAGAAGTCTCGCCTGAGTCTGCAGTCAATCAGGAAGACAGCGCAAGAAAGAAAGTTGAGGAGCCAGACAAAATGTCTCATCCACAACAAGCCTCATCCACTAAGAAAATGTTGCAGTTTCAGAAGTAAGACAGTAGAAGAGCGCAAAGCTTACCTTAAAGACAAATCACATTTGTTTCAGATGTTGCGCTTCAATTCAGCATCTTGCAAAAGACTGTACAAAAACAATACAATGCACAGAGTGCAACAGTGACAAACACCTGTCAGCACTACACCCAGGACCACCACCAAGGAAACAAGACGTTCCAGCAACTCAAGAAGATCATGGTGGGGAGCAAGGCGAGAGTACAACGCCAGCAGTAACCTCAAAGTCCACTGAGATCTGTACAGAGCAGGGCCACCCCAGATCATGTTCCAAGATATGCTTAGTCAAGGTGTATCCTGCAGGCTTCAGAGAAAAGGCAAACAAGATGTACACAGTCTTGGATGAACAAAGTAACAGATCTCTGGCAAAAACAGAGTTCTTTGACCTCTTCGGTGACAAAGGAAGTCCAACTCCATACACCCTGAAGACTTGTTCTGGAGTTGTAGAGACAACAGGGAGAAGAGCAAACAACTACATCATTGAGTCATTAGATGGAAAGACAAAGGTGACTCTTCCTACCCTCATAGAATGTGATGAGATACCAGACGAAAGGTCAGAGATCCCCACACCTGAAGTTGCTCGTCATCACCCCCATCTGGTGCGAATAGCAGACCAGATACCAGCACTAGATCCAGATGCTGCAATCATCCTTCTACTTGGGAGAGATATCCTCAATGCACAAAGTCAGAGAACAGTACAATGGGCCACACAATGCACCATTTGCACAATGCCTTGATCTCGGATGGGTCATCGTTGGAGACGTATGTCTAGACGGACTCCACAAACCAGAAAAGGTAAATGTCTACAGAACACATCTGTTACAGAATGGTCGTACATCTTGTCTTTGCCCATGTACCAACAGTCTACACATTAAAGAGAGACTTGTAAACCCAACACATCATCAGAGTATCCAGAGGTTCATGGAAGACTTAGCCTCAACTGGAGATACAGATGAACTTGGCTGTAAGGTGTTTGAAAGAACACAAGATGACGACAAGCTAGCACCCTCTGTGGAAGATACTCTCTTCCTTGAGATCATGGACAGAGAAGTCTTCAGAGACAAATCAGGCAGCTGGGTAGCCCCTCTACCCTTCCGGTCACCACGCCATCACCTTCCAGACAACAGGGTACAAGCAGAAAAACGCTTCACTTCGTTGCAGCACATGCTACAAAGAAAGCCAAATATGAAAAAACACTTCCAAGCCTTCATGCAGAAGATCTTTGACAACAATCAAGCTGAAAGGGCACCACCACTACAAGAGAACCAAGAGCACTGGTACTTACCAATATTTGGGGTGTACCACCCTAAGAAACCAGGTCAGATACGTGTAGTATGACTAGCGCGAAGCACAAAGGCATCTCACTAAATGATGTCCTTCTCAGCGGACCTGACCTGAACAATACACTCCTTGGCGTACTCATCAGGTTCATAAAAAGAACTCGTAGCAGTGACAGCAGACGTACAACAGATGTTCTACTGTTTCCTTGTTCGTGAAGATCACCGAGACTACTTAAGGTTCCTGTGGTATGCAGACAATGACTTTAACAAAGAAATCACAGGGTACAGGATGAAGGTACATGTGTTTGGAAACAGCCCTTCTCCAGCTGTAGCTATCTACAACCTGAGACGAGCAGCACAGCAAGGTGAAAGACATGGTCAAGAAGCCACACAGTTCATCATGAAGAACTTCTACGTAGTTGATGGACTTGCTTCTTTCTCCAGCAACGTCCTGAAAAGTACAAGAGAAATGTTGGCAGAATCCAACATAAGACTGAACAAGGTAGCTTCCAACAGCAAGAGAGTCATGGAAGCATTTCCAATGGAAGACCGTGCTAAAGACCTCAAAGACTTGGATCTAGGAACAGAATCACCACCCTTGCAAAGAAGTCTTGGGATTAGTTGGGACCTGAAGACTGACAGTTTAACCTTTAGGGTCTCCAGAGAAGAGAAGCGATTCACAAAAAGAGGTGTCCTATCTACAGTCAACAGTATTTACGACCCCCTGGGGTTCGTGGCACCCATCATCATGCAAGGCAAAGCTCTATTGAGACAGATCACTACTGAGCAAGAACAAAGTGACTGGGACGTACCTCTACCTGAAGAGAAGGAAATGCAGTGGAAGTTGTGGAAAGACTCATTGTTAGAGCTTGAACAACTCAACATCCCTAGACCATACGTATCTGTTTCCTTGTCTGCTACAAAGAGAAGAGAAATATGCATATTCTCTGAGGCCTCCACTATGGCTATCGCATCTGTCGCCTACCTTAGGATAATAGACACTGAGGGACAAAGCCATGTCGGGTTCCTCATGGGAAAATCTAAGCTGGCTCCCAGACCGGCTCACACTGTCCCACGTCTAGAACTTTGTGCTGCTGTCTTAGCTGTAGAGATGGCAGGCATGATTACAACAGAACTGGACATCGAGATCCATGCAATTAACTTTTATACAGACAGCAAGATTGTGTTAGGATATATTCACAATGCTTCAAGAAGATTTTATACATACATGGCCAACAGAGTGACACGTATCAGAAAGTCTACAAGTCCAGAACAGTGGCATTACATCAGCACAGACAAGAACCCAGCTGATCATGGGACGAGACTAGTGCCAGCCGCTGCGCTCAAGCAAACTAACTGGTTTGTAGGTCCATCCTTTCTTCGTAAACCAGAAACCAAAGAAACTACTCAGGTAGAGACCTTTCAGCTCGTAGAACCAGATCAAGACAAAGAGGTAAGACCTCAAGTGACAGTTTGTAGGACTTTAGTTACAAGAGACAGTCTGGGCGCCTATAGATTTGAAAGGTTTTCCAGCTGGAAGTCGCTGACCCGTGCAATCGGAAAAATTATCTGTCTAGCCAGATCCTCCTGCAGAGCTACCAATACTGATCAGCATAGCAATGACCATCTTGAACAAGCCAAGGTCACGATCATCAGATGCATCCAGCAGGAAGTCTTTAAAGAAGAAATCCAAAGCCTTCTGAAAAAGGAAGAGATTTCTCGACACAATTCGCTAAAGAAGTTGAACCCTATCCTCGACGAAGATGGAGTGTTAAGAATTGGAGGTCGCTTGTCGGCAGCAGATACAACTATCCAAGAGACATCCCTTCATCATACCCAAAAATCATCACATCGCTCTTCTGGTGAGATATTATCACGAGCAAGTCGCACATCAAGGTCGACACTTCACTGAAGGAGCGGTACGGTCAGCAGGGTTGTGGATCATAGGAGGTAAGAGACTAGTCTACAGTGTGATCAGCAAATGCGTGACCTGCAAGAAGATTAGAGGGAAACTTGAAGTTCAGAAGATGTCAAACTTACCTGCAGACAGACTTTCTTCAGATCCTCCATTCACTCACGTAGGTCTAGACGTTTTTGGCCCTTGGAACATCTCTTCTCGCAAGACCAGAGGAGGCAGTGCCGAGAGTAAACGTTGGGCTGTTCTGTTCTCCTGCCTGAGTACCAGAGCAGTTCACATTGAAGTGATTGAATCTTTATCCACTTCAAGTTTCATCAATGCCTTGAGAAGATTCTTCTCTATCCGAGGACCAGCAAAATTGATTCGTTCAGTCCGTGGCATAAACTTTATTGGGGCTTGCAAAGAATTGAAGATCATTTCTACAGACTCTGAAACAGGTTCCTATCTACAAAACCAATGATGCACTTGGACTTTTAATCCTCCTCACGCATCGCATATGGGAGGAGCCTGGGAGAGGATGATAGGAGTAGCTCGTCGCATTCTGGATGCCATGCTCCTGAAGGTTGGGTCTACTCACCTCACACATGAAGCTTTGACTACGCTAATGGCTGAAGTCATGGTCATTATGAACGCCAGACCTTTGGTTCCAGTGTCCACAGTTCCGGAGATGCCGGCAGTTTTGACACCCGCAATGCTGTTGAATCAGAAGATGGAACCAGTGACAGCTCCCACAGGAGACTTTGACCTCAAGGACTTGTACACCAAGCAATGGAAACAAGTTCAAAGTCTTGCGTACATTTTCTGGAAGAGGTGGAGACAGGAATACCTGGTGACACACCATTTACAAGTTGGAGACGTTGTTTTACTGAAAGACTCTCAGGCCCACAGGAACGAGTGGCCTATTGGACTCATTGTGGGGACTGATCCTAGTAGTGATGCTAGAGTTAGAAAGGTTGAAGTTAGAATTGTTAGACAGGGCATTCCCAAAGTGTATGCAAGGCCAATTTCTGAAGTAGTTTTACTCTTGTCCAAGGGTTAGTGGCATAACAAAAAGTATGCCAGGTGGGGAGTGTGCTGCCTTCGCAATGTAATTTACATGCTTGTCACTCAGCAGGGTCTGTTCCTTTAAGACCCTCCATTTTCTTGAAGCCTAGAGGCGGGCCTTCTCTCTAAAGCTTAGGGCTAGCCCCGGCACGTCTCATTCATTCCAGCTCCAGCCACCACAGCGATAAGATCCACAGGACTTCTTGAAGCTAATACAGACTGCAAATCTGATAAATACCAAAGCCTGTGAGTAAGGAATTGCTAGTTATCTTGTGTAGAGAGATGCTAGGCATTTGTAGATAGATAATGTGTGTTTTCAGTGTGAAGTAAGTGAGCACACGTTAGACCCTATTCTATGTATTAGCTATGCATAATGTAAGGCACTTTAATAGCCATGCTTATATTTGTCTTTCATATGTTTGTTTTACAGTTTTACCGCGTGTTCATTATATCTCAGTAAAGATTACATCAGTTAAGCAAACCAGCGTGTCTTTCCTTGAGATTCGGTATAAACTTGATGTGAAGCTGTGTCAACGAGACAGCGGAGACATTATACCCCGGTTTATCAGCCCAGTGCCGCGTTGTCCCCCACATCGGGGAACTAATCATGTTACTCGCAAGCGCTGCTCTCCTCATGCTCCTGTGAGTTGCAGGCCGCCAGCGCTGGAACTTTGTATTGTACACATTAATTGTGCCCAGGCTGCAAAAAAAAAAAAAAAAACTTTAACTTACCTTCCCCCGTTAACAGCCTCACGCTGGGGATGGGAACGTCACAGAGCTGTCAGCCTATCACCAGCCGCAGCGATATCCCGCCTCGGCCGGTGATAGGCTGAGCGCACAGTCATGTAAGAAGCCGGCATTAGAACAGCATTGATTCAGTGTAATCAGCGCTCCACTAATACAGGCTGCCTACATATCTGAAGCGCCAATCAGGCAGGATGGAGCTAGATAAAGGGACTCCTGCTTGTCCTCATAGCTGATCAGGTCCCTGTAGTTTTGCCACAGTGGTTCCAAACAGCTCTCTGAGCTAACAAGTAAACAAACCGTTTTAGACAGAGCAATGAACTTTGACTGTGGCATCTAAAGGGTTAAAGCCAGCGATTAGCCTGATCTGTGATGTCTGGCATTAGCCATGTGTCCAGGCTGCATATAGCATACCACCGGGTATGAAGTGCGCTCAGCTCCTGGGAGTGTTTGATACAGCCGGAGCAGGACGTACATGTATGTTTTAAGTCCTTTAGGGGTTAAAAGATTAGGAGGGAAAAAATGAAAAACAAAAATTTAAATAACCTGTCCTTAAAGGGTTAATAAAAAAAAAAAAAAATGTTTTTTCAATTTTTTGAACTCTTACAGTAAAGCCACAGAAGTGAAAATACTTAGGAGCTTAAGTAGTATGAATGCTATATAAATTAGCTAAAGTGGCTTAAATTTATATTTATGCAGTCAGTACATCCCCTCACGCCAGATCACGAGAACAGGGGCTCAAGTCTCCCATTAAAACTGACCAGCGATAACATTTGTGCCATTTTTTAGTCTTTGGGAGCTGCCAGAGATATCCAAGCGCTGTACTTCGCTAACCGCTAACGCACTTAAAAGATGTCCTGCTTCGATAGGAGACTAGTCCCAGTTCTTTAGAAAACAGGGGTTCAAAGCAGTCAAACACGTGCAATCATACACTTAACCTCTGCCAACAGGATTGGGGATAAGTGTTAATGACAGAACAGTCCCCTGTAATTTTGCCAATAAAATGTTTACCTTTTCTTCTACCTTAATACGCTTCTCTTCCTCCTTTTTACGTTTTTCTTCTTGTTTGGCTCTTAAAAAAAAAAAAAAGAAAGAAATTTTATAAATTAAAAACAAAATAAGAAGAACTCAAGATAGAGGGGAAAAAAGCAAACAATCTTGTCCACTTCTTGCAATGAAAAACAAAATGGGGTTATCATTGTCTGTGGTGGATGTGTTTCACAGTCAAAAATTCCTAGCTGTGAAAGTGCTGACTTACGTCTAGTTTATGACATGGCACAGAGCATATGATACATTTGTCTGTGCAATACACAGCTAGGAAAAATTACCTGAGCACTGTCACTTTCAAAAGTGGCTGTGGTAAGTGATCTGTGTTGCTGTTGTATTGTATGGTTGACCCTCTTCTGACCCCTATAACTTTCTTATTCTTCCATATATTAGCTTATTTTTTTGCGCCATGATCTGCAGTTTCTAGCGATATAACTTTTAGGTTTTGGTCACTTATCTTTTGGACTTTAGAATTTTTTCCCCCCGTTTACACCATTCACTGCACGGGATCATTACATTTTATTTAAATAGTTCTGACATTTTCGCCCGTGGCGAAACCCATTGGGGGAGACTTATCAAAACCTGTGTAGAGGAAAAGTGGTGCAGTTGCCCATAACAACCAGATTGCTTCTTTCATTTTTAAAGAAACCTTAAAAAAAATTAAAGAAGCGATCTGATTGGTTGCTATGGGCAACTGTACCATGTTTCCTCTACACTGGTTTTGATTAATCTCCCCATTGTGTTTATATTTAATAGTAAAAAAAAAATTATTTGTAAAGTGAGAAAATAGGGTAATTTACATAGAGGAATGGCCTATTCACATATTAAAACTCAGGGGGTGCTGCAGTTGTTGGAAATGTGTATGTGCACCAAATATATTACATAGCACAGGGCATGTAATAAATATGGGGGGTTACTTTTTTTTTTTTTTTTACTTCAGTACATCCCTTTGTATGGTGCCCTTTCTGCAACTAACTTTTTTACCACTTTTTCCCCTTTCAATTTTGCACCTAAAATTCCATAATATGGTTTCTTTTTGGTGCCACCAATTCTACTTTGCAGGGAGTCATGCCCCTAAACATTTTTTTTCATCCATATAGGTTTTCTGACCCTTTTATTCCCATAAGGTATATACATCTTACAGTGAGAATTTAAGATATTTTTTAAGTCTCCCATTTAGTGTCAGTATTCTTGTTTTTAAGAACATTGGGGGAGATTTATCAATGATTTAACCCCTTTTTGAGGTTAATTTTATGACGCATAATTTTGAGCAATGTCACTCATTTCGTCTTTTGTGCGACTTTTGAGGTAGAACATTTTCAGATGTTTTCTATTGTTTGTGAACCGTGGAGCGAACAATGAAGTAGACAAATTTATTATCTGCACAAAGTTTGTTTACACTGTCAAACTTTGCGCATTGCCGACATTTTTAACGCAAATATGGAACATCAAGTGTCAGATGCTTCTGCCACTAGTCAGATTATCTCTAAGATGCCAATAATCTTTCCATGTACCTTTTAAAAACAATGCAATGTTTATGGACCACTTCACCCGCAGTCCTGATACACCGGGTTATAGTGCGGGTGAAACACTTCCTGACACTGTTCAAACTAAGGCTGCTTTCACAATAAAACAACTTCTGTTATGAACGCCTGTTATGAAATCGGCAGTTATATTGCTGGTACTAAATCACTAATGGCCATAAAAAAAAAAATCCCATTATAGTCTATGGTATTTTTCTAATAGTCGTTTTAACCAGTTATCGTCCATTAATAACGGACGTTATTTTGTGATGGGCGATAGTAACGGGATAATTAGTGCATGCACTATTTTTCCCGTTCATTCGCCCGTCACAAAATAACGGCCGTTATTAACCCCTTAAGGACTGAGGTTTTTTTTTCCGGTTTTTGCACTTTCGTTATTTCCTCCTCACCTTTTAAAAATCATAACCCTTTAACCTGTTGGGGACGAAG
This sequence comes from Hyla sarda, assembly GCF_029499605.1. Lineage (NCBI taxonomy): Eukaryota > Metazoa > Chordata > Amphibia > Anura > Hylidae > Hyla > Hyla sarda. The sequence continues at coordinate 268,587,447 of NC_079189.1, read as the reverse complement.
GGCGTATGCATACGCCCTTGCGTTCTGGTACTTAAGGACGAAGGGTGTATCCATACGCTTATGGGAACTTCGGTCCCCGCCGGGCGGGGACCGGACCAGGGTGACTGCTGATATCTATCAGCAGGCACCCCGTGCAAATGCCCAGGGGGGTCATTAGACGACCCCCCCCCCCCCCATGTCGGCGATCGGCGCAAATCGGAAGTGAATTCACATTTGCGATTTGCGCCGATTCCGGGTCTATGGTGACCCGGAATAGAAGGGGGATTGCGGTTGTCTAAGACAACTACGATCCCCCTACAGCGATAGGAGTGAGGTGGCAGGGGTGCCACCCCTCCTATCTCTGCTATTGGTGGTCTAGACGCGATCACCAATAGCAGATCAGGGGCGGAGGGGTTTACTTTAGTTTTCCCCGTCCTGCCCATCCACAATAGGCGGGGCAGGACGGGGAAACCGACGGGGACCGAACGCCGAAGGTCCACTTAACCCTCCGGAGGCTGCGAGCGACGGTGATCGGCGCGGGCGGCAGAAGAGGACGACTCCCTGGATCCTACGGAAGCCGGTAAATTGCCTAGCAACATCTGGAGGGCTACAGTCTGGGACTGTAGCCCTCCAGATGTTGCAAAACTACAACTTCCAGCATGCCCAGACAGCTGTTTGGGCATGCTGGAATATGTAGTTTTGCAACAGCTGGAGGGCTGCAGTTTGAGACCACTATATAGTGGTCTCTAAACTGTATCCCTCCAGATCTTTGATATCTCACCATAACACGCCAGTGCGAATGTACCCTAAAAACACTACACCACACTACACTACCACAAGAGTAAAACACTACATATACACCCCCTTACACTGTCTCCACCCCCCCCCCCCCCCCCAATAAAAATGAAAAACGTATTGTACGGCAGGGTTTCAAAAACGGAGTCTCCAGCTGTTGCAAAACAACAACTCCCAGCATTTCTGGACAGCCACTGACTGTCCGGGCATTCTAGGAGTTAAGCAACAGCTGGAGGCACCCTGTTTGGGAATCACTGGCGTAGAATACCCCTATGTCCACCCCTATGCAATTCCTAATTTAGTCCTCAAATGCGCATGGCGCTGTCTCACTTCAGAGCCCTGTCGTATTTCAAGGAAACAGTTTAGGGCCACATATGGGGTATTTCCGTAATCGGGAGAAATTGCACTACAAATTTTGGGGGGCTTTTTCTCCTTATGAAATGTAAAAGTTGGGGGTTACACCAGCCTGTTAGTGTAAAAAAAAAAAATGTTTACACTAACATGCTGGTGTTGCCCCATACTTTTTATTTTCACAAGCAGTAAAAGGAAAAAACGGCCCCCAAAATTAGTAACGCAATTTCTCCTGAGTACGGAAATACCCGATATGTGGGCGTAAAACGCTCTGCGGGCTCACAAAGCTCAGGAGTGAGAGCGCACCATGTATATTTGAGGCCTAAATTCGTGATTTGCACAGGGGTGGCTGATTTTACAGTGGTTCTGACAAACGCAAAAACAAATACCCACATGTGACCCCATTTTGGAAACTACACCCCCCACGGAACGTTACAAGGGGCATAGTGAGCATTTACACCCCACAGGTGTTTGACGAATTTTCATTAAAGTTGGATGGGAAAATGAAAAAAAAATGTTTTCACTAAAATGCTGGTGTTACCCTAAATTTTTCATTTTCACAAGGGAAAATAGGAAAAAAGCCCCCCAAAATTTGTAACCCCATTTCCTCTGAGTAAGAATATACCCCATATGTGGATGTAAAGTGCTCGGCGGGCGCACTACAATGCTCAGAAGAGAAGGAGCGCCATTGGGATTTTGAAGAGAAAATGTGTCCGGAATTGAAGGCCACATGAGTTTACAAAGCCCCCATAGTGCCAGAACAATGGACATGCCCCCACATGTGACCCCATTTTGGAAACTACACCCCTCGTGTAATATAATAAGGGGTGCAGTGAGTATTTACACCCTACTGGCGTTTAACAGATTTTTGTTACAGTGGTCCGTGAAAATGAAAAATTTTATTTTTCATTTGCACAGTCCACTGTTCCAAAGATCTGTTAAATGCCAGTGGGGTGTAAATACTCACTGCACCCCTTATTAAATTCTGTGAGGGGTGTAGTTTCCAAAATAGGGTCACATGTGGGGGGTCCACTGTTCTGGCACCACAGGGGGCTTTGTAAACGCACATGGCCCCTGACTACCATTCCAAATTAATTCTCTTTCCAAAAGCTCAATGGCGCTACTCCTCTTCTGAGCATTGTATTACGCCCGCAGAGCATTTTACGTCCAAACATGGGGTATTTCCATACTCCGAAGAGATGGGGTTACAAATTTTGGGGGGCATTTTCTCCCATAACCCTTTGTAGAAATGGTAAATTTGGGGAAAAAACTGCACTTAAGTGACATTTTTTTCTTCATTTACACATCCGATTTTAACGAAAAGTCGTCAAACACTTCCGTGGTGTTAAGGCTCACTGGACCCCTTGTTAGGTGCCTTGAGGGGTGTAGTTTCCAAAATGGTATGCCATGTGGGGTTTTTTGCTGTTCTGGCACCATAGGGGCTTCCTAAATAGGACATGCCCCCCAAAAACCATTTCAGCAAAATTCACTCTCCAAAAGCCCATTGTTGCTCCTTCCCTTCTGAGCCCGCCGAACACTTGACATACACATGAGGTATTTCCTTACTTGAGAGAAATTGGGTTACAATTTTTTGGAGGCTTTTTCTCCTATTACCACTAGTAAAAATTCAAAAACTGGGTCTACAAGAACATGAGTGTAAAAAATGAAGATTTTGAATTTTCTCCTTCACTTTGCTGCTATTCCTGTTAAACACCTAAAGGGTTAAACTTACTGAATGTCATTTCGGATACTTTGAGGGGTGCAGTTTTTTATAATTGGGTAATTTGTGGGGTATTTCTAATAGGAAGGCCCTTCAAATCCACTTCAAACCTGAACTGGTCCCTGAAAAATTTTGATTTTGAAAATTTTGTGAAAAATTGGAAAATTGCTGCTGAACTTTGAAGCCCTCTGATGTCTTCCAAAAGTAAAAACATGGCAACTTTATGATGCAAATATAAAGACATTGTATTTGTGAATCAATATATAATTTATTTGGAATATCTTTTTTCCTTACAAGCAGAGAGCTTTAAAGTTAGAAAAATGCTAAAATTTCAAATTTTTCATGAAATTTTGGAATTTTTCCCCAAGAAATGATGCAAGTATCAACAAAAATTTACCACTACCAGAAAGTAGAATATGTCACGAAAAAACAATCTCGGAATCAAATTTATAAGTAATAGCATCCCAGAGTTATTAATGCTTAAAGTGACAGTGGTCAGATTTGCAAAAAATGCTCCCGTCCTTAGGGTTATAATGGGCTCCGTCCCCAAGGGGTTAAATTTTGCACCTAAAAATCCATAGGATTGCCTATGTTTTGCGCCACCAATTCTACTTTGCACTGACAGTCATTTTACCCCAAAATCTACAGCGAAACAGAAAAAAAAAATAATTGTGCGACAAAATTGAAGAAAAGACGCCATTTTGTAACTTTTGGGGGCTTCCGTTTCTATGCAGTACATTTTTCAGTAAAAATGACACCTGATCTTTATTCTGTAGGTCCATTCGATTAAAATGATGACCTACTTACATCGGTTTGATTTTGTCGTGCTTCTGGAAAAAATCCTAACTACATGCACGGAAATTTATACGTTTAAAATGGTCATCTTCTGACCCCTATAACTTTTATTTTTCTGTGTATGGGGCGGTATGAGGGCTCATTTTTTGCGCCGGGATATGACGTTTTTAGCGTTACCATGTTTGTATTGATCGGACTTTTTAAACGCTTTTTATTCATTTTTTTCAGGATATAAAAAGAAACCAAAAATACGTTATTTTGGACTTTGGAATTTTTTTGCGCGGACCATGCGGTTTGATTAATTATATATTTTTATAGTTCGGACATTTACGCACGCGGCAATATCACATATGTTTATATTTATTTTTACTTACATGGTGTTTTTTTTATGGGAAAAGGGGGGGTGATTTGAACTTTTATTAAGTGTTAAATCACATTTATTAATTTTTTTTACACTTTTTTTTGCAGTGTTATAGCTCCCATAGGAACCTATAACACTGCACACACTAATTGCCAGCACTGTTCACTGCAAAGCCATAGCTTTGCAGTGATCAGTGTTATCGGCGGTCAATTGCTCAAGCCTGCATCTCAGGCTTGGAGCAATCAATCGCCGAAGGGACATGCCGGAGGCAGGTAAGAGGACCTCCGCTCGTGTCCCAGCAGATCGGGACACCGCATTTTCACTGTGGTGGTCCCGATCAGCCCCACTGAGCAGCTGGGCAGCTTTCATTTTCATTTTAGACGCGGCGTTCAACTTTGAACGCCGCATCTAAAGGGTTAGTAGCGCGCTGCACCGCGATCGCTGCCGCGCGCTATTAGCCCCGGGTCCCGGCTTCAGATATATGCCGGGACTGACCCGATATGCCGCGGGATCACAGTGTGACCCCACGTTATATCATGGGAGCCGGCCAAGGACGTAAATATACGTCCTTGGTAGTTAAGGGGTTAATAACAGGCGATAACGGGTTAGAACTGTTATTAGAAAAACCCCATAGACTATAATGGGATTTTCTAACAGCCGTTAGTGATTTAGTACCGGCCATATAACTGCCAATTTCATAACGGGCGTTCATAAAAGAAGTTGTTTTATAGTGTGAAAGCGGCCTAACTCTGTAAAATTCAAACTCACCCTTGTTCTTGATAAGAGCAGGAGATTGCACCTGTGTAATGTAACCATGGTGACCGTACAGCTAATGTGCAGGGAGAGAGAAGGAGGTATGGCTGTTAAGTCTATGTATGTGTGTGAGTGTGTATGTAGCAGAGTTGAGTATGTAGCATACACCTGATCACACAAACATTCACACACAACTCTGCTACAGAGTTGAGTGTGTATGTAGCAGAGTGTGTGTGTGCGCGCGGTCATTTTGCAACACCTGAAGGCATTCTGGTGGGTAAACACTGATATAGAGGTAAGGGGACAGATTGTGCAGCAAAATTACATTTTTTTAAACCCAGACATTCTGGGGGATGTTCTAAAAAAAAAGAAATTTTCTCCTTACATTATCAAATGTCTCTTTTGCTGCTTTGAAAATATGAAAATTCTTTTGTGAGCAACCTTTTTGCACAAAATCTTTTTTGTAGCAGCCATATTGATTTTTTTTTTTTTGCACCAAAATTATCGATTTGAGCGGCAAATTTTACATCCCAGAAAATTCTGGTGGAAACATCTCAAAAAAATATTCCATGGTTACTAGTGCCCAAACACTGTCAGGCCCCCTCCCATAGACTTGCATTGAGGGGGCGGGGCGTAACGTCACACGGGGACGGAGCAGTGACGTCACAATCTTCCGCTCCCATGGTCTGGAGCCAGAACCTCCAGCGCTGCAGGAAGCAGATACAGGTGGGTGCTGCATGCTATATTGCGGGCGACCCCAGCAATCAGACATCTTATCCCCTATCCTTTGGATAGGGGATAAGATGTCTAGGGGTGGAGTACCCCTTTAAATGTGAGTGCAGGTGCAGTGACAAAAAAAAAAATCAATATTTTTTTTAAATAAAATTTTTCAATAATTATCTTTTTTTATTATTACTTAAACACCACCTCTCCCCCCCCCCCCCCCCACCCCTAAAAATAAAACAAATAAAAAAACAAAGGGAAAAAAGCTGGTGTGAAATTTTTTATGTAAACTGGACTCATTTGAAAATATGTAAAGCAGACAATATACGTGGACACGCCCACTTTTAATAAACTGACGTGAACAGTGTAAACAGCACAAAGCTCTTTGAAAATGTGGTCGATACTTTTCGCTCCAGTAGTTCTGTG